>NC_081150.1:11648183-11793242 GCF_958295425.1 Solea solea
GGCAACCTTTCAGCAGGCTGTTTGAGTATGCATTCTATTAAATTAGACCATACTTTTTGAAGGGGGTTAATTAATGTATATCCACCTTGTCTGGATAACTGTGACTCTTCATCTGAGCTGCTGTCATCACGACTTATCTTTGCACCCTGCAGTACTGTCGACGGTCCTTCAGCTCTTCTCTTCATCATGGCTGGAATAAAACAGACAGGACAATAAGAATAACGTTATCGGTTTGATGGATCGGGTGCAGCAGCACACAGAAGATTGAGAGGAACGACCACGTCAGAAATCCATGAGCAAAGGCAATAGTAATCTAAATCCAATATAAAACATGAAGTAGGAAATCACTTGTGACAGGTAGTGTTGAAACTTCCAATCTGACTGAGTAAGATTAAGTGACATTTTTAATCAAAATTGGAATTTTAGTCAACATAAATCACAAGCTGCAATAATTGTGTTAATTTAATTGTACCATTCTACATTCTATTCCAATTCAAAAGTGTTTGAAACAATACATTCTCATTCTTGCATTACATACATCATACATACACAATCACAATATCAGACAGAATAGTCGCGAACAGGTGTTTTCCAAACATGATTCAGCCCTAACATCATCAATACTAGCGCCAATCTGTCATTTGTATTTTGGGGATCAAACAAAGGAATTTTATATAGAAAATTATGTATGCTCAGGTATTATTACTCCTTTCTTGAGGGCATCAGATGGTGATTGTGGTCATCTACAGAAATACTGCAAATACAGACATTTGCACCCCACAATCGCATTTAACAAGTGAAACACAGCCAGTATTTTATTTTGAAATAGCCACAGGAAATGATTTTTTTTCTTTTTTTTTTTTTACAGCATTTTCACTTTTTAAATGTAGATGCTATACATGTTGCATATAAAATCAGTTTAAAGGTTATAATTTATTTAAAACCTTTTATTTGTGGCCTTTCGCTTGTTTAATTTACGTCAGTGTGACATAATGTTGACCACCCCCGACCAACAGCCTCAGTTTTAGCATCTTTCGTGTAAATACGGCAGCGATTCATAAGCAATGTCTTATTCTTTCACATGGCTATTACTTACTGCTAACCTCGCTGCTAACTCGCTATATATGTTACCTCTGGGGTTTGATGTAAATAACGAAAACGAACCACTCCCCGGTAAATAATTTAGCTGCGCGACACAGTTGGAGTAAACAGACTTGTTTGGTCAGAGTCAGTGTGGGAGTTTTCAGTGAAAGGAAACTGCGTAGCTGTAGCAGCTTTAGCTGTTAGCTTTCTTTGTTAGCCAGCTAATATTTACCAGCTCAGAGTGAAAGACTTCACTCTCCTGCACCAGCATCGACAAGGCGTTAGTTCCACTTATGTGTCGAACATTTCCTTTGTGAATTATATTGATAAGAGAATCTCCACGACTGTAAGTAAGCCCGCGTTCTGTTTTTAGAACTGCCCGGCAGGGTCCCACTGTTCTGACGACGCGCGGTGATGACGCAAAAAGTAAAAGAACTTTCCAGACAAGTGCCTGTTTTTTTTGGTTTTGGTTGTGGTTTTTTTTTTCAACCCAGGGGTCTCAAAAACTTTTAAAATTATAATGGAAACTGTTCCGAACGGACAAACAGTGAACAACAGTTTGATCATAATAATACCTTAGGTTATATTTATCACATTATTAAATTCAACATTTGATTATATATAAGCTTGTCTAGTGTTTTCATTTCAACTACATGTTATATACATAATAAATATTTTATTTATGTCTGTTTTTATTATTTAGAGATAAATTTTGCATCTTACATTTGTTTTATTGTTGTGAACTTTATGGTGTGTAATATCATCCTAAATATTTTTAATTGCAAAATCATAATGGATTATCAAGATATTTTAATTTCTAACTACTAAATTTCTAACTTTTTCCAAAAAAGGTTGGACTCTTTCATTTGACCGGCCCCCTCCTGATCAGGAGTACTACTAAATAAATAAAGAATACAAAATAAAATAATAAGGATCGGCACCAGTGCCTCCCACAACTCTCATGTGGAGGATAAAGCAGTTGAAGATGAATGAATGAATAATTGTGTTCTGAAACATCTAATAAATAATTCTGAAATAACTAAACAGATTGAAGCACCGGCATCCCAGGCTGTGTTATTTTAAAAATATTTTCTTTCTTTCATGTGTTACAATATTGTGCTGTCAGCTTTGACAGTTTTGACAACAAATGTAAAAAAGACGACTTGTTCCCTACAAACAAAATAAATTCACCTGCTAGTATAGCTGTAAAAAAAATAAAAACAACAGTGCATTTTCTTGTCAAGGGGACATACAAGAATTGTACCTTATTGTACCTTGTGCCTAAGAAAAACATAAGCTGAGATACTTTTATGCAAAACCTTAATTGAATTGTTTTAGTCATTAAGTGATTAGACTGTCCTTTAAACAGTCATGCATGTGAATAAGACTGGGCTAATCCGTTCTTGGCATGTGAGTTGAGCTGTTTACAGTAGTGCTTTATAATGATTTAGTAAAATTAGTTGTTTTGAGAAAAAAGGTCACACAGGAACATATCAGGACAACAGTTGTGGCGCCAAACTGTCTGCACATTCTATAAAAAAAAATTATTTTACATGACGACTTAATTTATGATTTCCCATCTTGCAATTTTAAAACATGACCACTGAGGTTGTACTGTATCTACAGAAGATACTGCGGTGGTAATGAAATTTCTCCTAACCATACTGTTCCAAACCTGTCAGTGTATTGCATGTCTTCATGATGAAATAGTCAAATCCTTCTTAGAAGAAACAGTGTCAGCTCCCTTTTCGTGACACCACAGATAGATGACCCGAGGAAGCAGCCAAAGCTCTGCTTCCTGACACAAACTCTTCTTCTTCTTCTTCGTCTTAACATCTCAGAATACTGTCCAAATGTGTTTTGATGTGTAATAAAAAGCAGACTTTACACCAAATGGAATGTGGAGCTGGCTTCGCTGACAAATCTTTATTTTACCTCATGCAAAAACTTGTGTTTCGTTGCAGCACAGATTTATTTGTTTTAAATTATAGTGATCCTCTAAAGAAATAATGTAAAAATAATTGTTTTGTAATTTGCTTTTTAAAATGTAATATTTATATTGTTACAGTCTGACATGTTATATAATATAGTCTATATTTTTATGTTACTTTGTGACTGTGTACATGTTCCTACAAGGGCTTTTCCCACGGTCTTATATTGCAACTTATACTTGAGATACTGCAAAAACAAAAAAGTACAATACATCACTGTCACAGCACAACATGCCTTTTAATTGTTCCTAACAGAATCACTTTGTCCTCCGTTGATGGGGTTATGTGTTGCGTCTCTAAATAATGGTGTCCCATGGATTTGGCCCTCGTCTCACAGGTACAGTATATTAATCCACTTCCACCACAGTGACTCTGCTAATCTCCCACTGACACAAATGCACATACACACAAAGATACACACAACATGTGATCAGCTTACGCAATGAAGCCAAGGCTTTATATACTACTTATAGAGACTGGATTGCCTGAAGGGAAACCATCAGAGTGAAGGTGTGTGTCAGTTTGTCTGAGTGAGTGAGGGAGCGAGGAGAGTGTCTGCGGACACAGGGGAGATTCTTTCACTGGTGTCTCACTCCAGTGGAAAAGGACTGAGGCCAAAGAGACAACAGGGAGGGAAGCGGAGTGAAGCGCAGGGATTCACAGTGATAAAGTTTCCAAGCAGAAACTCCTGAGGGCTGTGTTTTTGTGGTCTCAGCTCTGAAGCACGGGAGAGAACAACAATGTTTTTTCGCATCCCTCGGCTGACCCCTGGATATATTAGATACCTCCAGGTGCGTAAGATGCTTCAAGGTCATTTTGTTTCTCTTTTGATAGATTAATGATTAGTCTTGGACACCTGCAGTGGCACAACAGTGGGGCAAATTCCCTCGATGGATGGAAATAACGAAAAACCGAACAGATCGACTGTAGAGTTCAGTCGATCATATAATGTTTAGTATATATAGATTATAGTTATTGCTTGTTTCAATCTCCTGTCCATATTTAGGCCTTTGTAATGTGCAATAACACGGTTATATTATAGAATATTGTACATTTTTCAAAACACAAATATTGTGATTTGGTGACATTTTTATCATATATTTTATTATCTTTTTTACTAATTTCAATTCACTTGGTAGTGCGTTCCACATTTGCAAGACTTTTATAGAAAATGCTGACTGCCCCCGTTTAAAACAATCCTGACTCATCACTGCATGCATTACAAGTTACCCATTTGTGTGTGTGTGTGTGTCATGTCAGGATTTGGAATAGAGGATTACATCAGCCTGTCTTTGACTGGATTTTGCTCAGAGGTACATTAGCTTCCCTGCGGGTCAGATAAATACCCTCTAATTGGATCTCCAGGGAGAAATAGCATGAGATCCATGTTTCTAGTCAGTCTGGTGGGCATTTGTGTTTGTCTCCACTCATCAAAGTTCAATGTTACATAAGTATCATTGTGAAATAAAATAGGTCATAGTTAAACCAAAATATATTGTTAAGGCATTTCTGTTTTGTAAACAAAACCCAAAAGCGTAATATCTGAGTGAGAAGATTCATATCTTGTAAATCTCTGAAATGTCAGCAAAAACAGCATCATAATTGTCTGCTGCAGTGATGCGTCGTCAGATTATGTGATGTGAAGTTTTACATGGTTTATCTCTTGCAACTGCCACAAATCCATACATATCCATAAACCTAATTTGAAAACAGAGACCTGTGGTTTTCACAACAGTGATGAGCAAAGAAAAGTAACTGAATTTATGTTTGATCTTAGGACATGTCTTGGACTGGCTCAAAATTATGAGAGGCCTTCACACCTGCACATGACTGTATTAGATAAGTATTGAAACTTGATAAAAATGGAGGTTCTAGTGCGGCTCTTCCCCTATGCTAAGACCATCGCTGGCGTGAGATGGGCGTGTGACCATAGTCAGCTGTTAAAGGACTCTGCTGCAGCCAGAGCACGGAGGAACATTGGTGACCCTGTGGCTTGGTCATCATCGCACCTGGTGATCATGCCTGCTTGTTGTCATGGCTTCTTGGGTGGAGGTGGAGGTGGAGGTGGAGGTGGAGGTGGTGGTGGTGGTGGTGGTGGTGGTGGTGACTCATGCCGTCTCTTTCAGACTCAGGCAGCCCAGGCTGTGCTGCAGAGCAGGGAACGCCCGGCAATGCCGCGCATCGCCGCCCTGCTGGGCCTCATGGGGATCGGCATGTCCAGCTACAGTTCCCGCCAGCTGACGCTGCACTACAAGCCATCAAGTCGCCTGTTTAGATGAGATGGATATGGAAATGGGACACAGGCACACACACACACACACTTTTGTCTCTCTATAATTATGAGGACATAATGAATTCCTTAGCCCCTTACCTTAATCTTAACCCCCAAAAAGCCCTTTAAATGTGAGTCAAAATTTGTCCTCACATATACAGGCATATATCCACACACACGCTGGTTTCCACGTACACTTCAGAGGACATTGCATTGCATTGTTCACCAATTTAGTAATTTACCTTGATTTTTGTCCCCATAAGGAATAAAAGTCCCCCTAATAATGTGACTGTGTAAACAGATTTAGGTCCCCACAGCATAAGGAATACCAGATGTACACTCACACACATGCACACTTCAAGCATGAAAAGAGCAGCTCAAAGAGAGGGAAATTTAAAATAAACAATTTCTATTTTTCTGTTTGCTCCCCTGCTAATAATCCCATACAGTATGTGTGGTTCAAGTTTAACGTTGTCCTTATTTTTGATTTATTATAGAGTTTATTGTCTTAAAGGTTTCTAACTGCAGTTAAGAATTTAAGTTACGGGTTAAGGGTGAAGTCACTTGCGTGTTACTGCTTGAACCACAGTCTGTCCCCATGTCCTCGTCCCTCATTACTGGAGTATTCAGTCTGAAATGGCCCTCAAATTAGATTTACAGGCCAAAGAATAAAACTTTTTTTTTCTTTTTTAAAAAAAAAAAATACATCTGTGCTCTTTAAAAGAAATGCATCCAAGCTGCTGCTCCAAGAAATCTCTTCAAAAATGCTTTAATCACTGTTATTTTCCCATTTAGGCAGATGCTTTGATGTGACACAGAGGTCTTTTTACCCTTGACCTGTTTCTCGATTTCTTTGGTATGATTATAAAATACATCAGAGACTCAAGGCACTGACTGAATTCTTGATTCTGGAGTTGACAGCATGAGTTTTTAAACTTCATCTCTCTCTCTTTTTTTGTGTGTATGTGCGTGACAAAATCCCAGAGAACCAGCTTAAGTTAGTGTTTTGGCTGCCTGACTGCTCCTGAAATGAGAATAAACTCTGCAAACAGTAACATAAAATGTTTTAATGAATGAACAATGCAACGTTGCACTTTATTTTGACGCTGAATGAGATTAGTAGACAATGTCGTGGAGTGCTACCAACTGGTTTTATGAGCAGGACTAGGCAACATCTCGCTGGATTGACCGTTGTCAGGCAGAGGAACCAGGACAACCATCCTGGACACCACCTGAACTAACATGTGAATCCACCCGGATCGCTCCCAGTTGCACACCACTGTGATGATTGTAGATGAATGACCCACTACGAGGTCTCTTAACATAGTGTAGATACTTTTATTTTGCTGTATATTTTGTTGTTGTTTGACAGCATATAAATGTTTCACCGACTATGAATGAATATTAGCAGTGAAGTGTCACTTTGACGTGGGTTCCAGTGAAGAGAGGTTAATATTGTTCAAGATGAGCATGTCAACAGGTCACAAGGCAAGTGCTGTGATACAACGATCCCTCGCTGATCCTCTTATGATACTTTTTTAGAGCAGCTTATATGAAAGAGGTCACTAACCCTGAAATGGACACAAGTAAGAGCTTGTTGTGAGTGGACTGAACAAATGGATCATTAATGGAAATTGGCATTTTGTATCTATATTTATTGTTGTAATGTACATGCTTGGCATGATTATTATGTTGTTTGTTAGTCATCTGTGTGGTGCAAAGACTTTTAATGTTTCAAATGCCACATACCCGAGTTTGTTTTAAAAAAATCTACATTAAAATTGTATACATTTTCCAAGACACTGGAAGACTGTTTTGTGGTTTGATTACAAAAGGAAAAAGTGAATCGTACAAATGTTACTAATTTTCATTGAGCAAAAAAAGGGTCTATAATAATCATCACCAACTCTACTTATAATGAACCAAGTCATTCATTATTTCTGAACCTACAGACATTAAAATGTGATGACTTAGTGGACCTGTGCACTTTAAAATGGATCTGTGGAACAGCTGCACAGAGGACTTATGTACGTATCAGTATTTGAACTCAAAAAAACATTTTAAATTCTGACTATTTATACATGATACATAATACATGAAGATATGAAGGGTTTGTGTTTTATAAATCATATGCTGACAGGTAACGTTATATTCCTAGGGTAGGCAAAATAAGCTTGAGCTTCAGCTGACACCTTTTTTCGGTCCATTTCCTTTGTGCAGAATGCTGCTAATTAATTTATAACAATGTGTGTTTAATATGTGTCAACACAAATGTACCCGTATTTATTTCAGAATACCTGTGACCAAAACTTACTAACTAACTAAATCATCCTTGAATAAATTGGTGGAATTTTTATAAAATAGAATAGAAATTTGGATAAGAGCACCATTTAATAAACATACACAGAAGACACGCTGTTCTTTCCGTGTGCACTAGATGTCAGCATAGATTTCAGCCTCGTTCTCACACTTCTTCATTATCCATTGCAAGTAGACAAACTTTAATACGCGTGCGACCTGTGGTGATGAATGACCTGACTCACCGCTGCACAAGAAGTGTTGTATGAACAACAGAACACATATTTTATTTTTAACTCCTTCCACTTTTACACTTTCCTTTCTTGTCAGAGTCATTAGTTTAGGAATGTGTTCATACACTGGGGGCAATGGTTTGTACAACCTGAAATATTAACAGTCTCACCTCTGAGGTGTGCGGTTTGTCACTCTACGCCTGTAAATAAATGTCGTATTTATAACAGAAGTTCTGTTTGCTGATTCACCGTGGCTCAGCTCAGCTCAGGCATGTTGGTCTGCTCATAAGACTCAGAGGTCTGACCCAGTTATAGATCTAAGCTGCTTTGGAAGAACCAATTCTACCCTGGCAGGAGCCAGTCGAGGTTACAGTTGTGCCACTATCGATTTAATGAGAGATTAGAAATTAGCATTACTGGAAATATACTGGGAGCTCACGACACCTACAGTCACGAACATGGGTTTCACCACTAGCTGGACATTTACCAACATGCCAGTCATCACTGTTGCAACCAGAGGCTTTTTGTGAAGGGAAATACTCAGTGTTTGCCTGCTCCTTTTTTTTTGTCTCCATCAGATTCTCGGCCTGAGGGCAGAGAGGAATTGGGAGTTATAAGGACAGACAGACTAAATTTCCTACTCTCTCTGACTCTCACTCACACATACACACACACACACACACACACAGACAGTGACTCCATTATGTGTCTGTTTCTCCTCAGGAGGCTCTTGTTACCATCTCTTGCAGCAACAACAAAGAGCTGAATGTCTGCGCTACCGGAGAGATGGATGAGAGAAGGACCCAGGGACATATCCACAAGGTCCTTTAGACCTTTTTAAGCTCGATACCGCCTGAGTGTGTATGTTCCTGTGTTTCTTACCTTACAGACTCATATCTGTATCAAATGAGAACAAATCCCACAAGTGGTAATTTAGAGCTGCACCTGTGTGGCTCGGCTGCCTCAGGTGGAAACACTTCATAAACGATCAGCTACACTGGTAGGAGTAGAGATGCCTATTTGTACAATCTGTGAAAAATAAAATTATATATATCTATATATAATCCCTATATACATATAGCCAGTGTGTTTATTCATTCATTCTTCATATTTTTACTTCTAAAACTTAAGTACTATAATACTTAATAGTAATATAATAAAAAGTGACTTTAACTTCTACCAAAGTCATTTTAGATACTTTTATTCTTCTAAGCTTAGGTTTTAGAGACTCTCAAAAGAGATGAGTCTTCACGAGTTTCTTGAAGCTCAAGAGACACTCAGTTGCTCTGATGGCATCAGGGAGCTCCTTCCACTAGCAGGCGATAACCACAAATAAATGAGAACAATCTGGACGGAGAGCATTTGTCGGAGGAACGCGGTGGTTGAGATGGAGCACAAGTTAAAACGTTAAATGATGCACTGAAAGCGTGGCTCTTCAGTTACAGAGAGGGAGGATTTTTTAACAACATGGTATGAAATCCATTTCAACAGCAGAAGGGTTGTCATTAAACACAACTTATATTTAATGTTGTTATGATTTAGTTGAGCATTTAACCTCATTTAGAGGAAGAAAAGAAACTAAGAAGGAAACCCATTTCTTTGACTCATTTCTTAGACACATAAACACTACACACACTTGCACCCACATGCACCGGCTTGATAAAGCCACTCTGGTGGATTTGTCCATTTGTTTGTGTGTCCTCAGTCACCTGGCACATTCAGTGAAAGAGCTTACGCTTGTTTTAAAGCTTTTCTTTCCCCTTGAACTCGTGATGAAAACACCCTTTGTGTACAGGAAGTCATATTTTGATCAAGGCTTAATGCTGTCACGCACACACACACACACACAGACGGGAGAAAATGTTATTTTAACCAATGATATCTGCTACTGTATCTAATATGGAATCATCACCAGTGTGTTTTCTTCTGGGATCCTTTATAGAGCGGCAGGGGAAACAGCAGCTGGGTGATGTGTGATGTTGCCTGGCAGCTTGTTACCAAACAAAAGAAGGTGTGTATGCCAAGACACATCCAGTCTATTTTAGCTCCGCTGTGCAAAATTAATGAGGTGTGACTGTAAATTACCTTGTTGTGAACACATGCTTGTAGTGGGTTTGAGAAGACAATTACATGGCAAATATCCTTGTCAGGCTGTACGGATATTTAATTGTCTACTGTAATGTGTGCACCTGCCTCAGAGGCCAATAAGAGCATGTGTTATGTTTTGATGTGCTGAAGTCATACTAAAGAGTCATTTAGGACAATAAAACCTGCTCTACAGGTTCAACTTCAGCCCTTATCTCCCCAAGATGTTCTTATTTTCCACAGCTTCCCCCCTTCCTCCTACTCTGCTTCTACCTTTGACCTTGAACATTTTCTGGCAAACACTGTTCATCTCACATCTGCAGCATCATAGTAATACACTGGTCAGTGACTTTTCTTCTCTGAAAAACTGACAGGGACATTTTTGAGAGTCAAACTGAGATGGTAAAAAACTGAGCAAAAGAGAAAGATGAACATTTTTGTATTCACCTGACGTTTGTAGCAGGAAGTGAAGGATAAAAGATGATAATGGTGTTTGTAGATGTTAGGGGCCACAGTATAATTACTGTATAATGCTCTACATTCATATTGTTCTGCAAGAATCTTCTGTAACTTTCTTGCTTGGTTGTGTGGATGTGCTGACATTAAACGTATACCATCATGTGGAGAATCTCTAAGTACCGTCAGAGTTTTCCTGTGAACAAAATAAAGCTTTAATCTCTGTTCTTATCTGACAAGTTTGGATGTGGACCCGTGGGTTTGTGCAGGGGAACACTGTGACCTGTGAATTTCATTAGATCGTTTGAGATTAATGGTTAATCTCAGCCGGTTCTTTCCCTTTGCAACATCACAATGACAGGCTCTCTGTCAGGAGCAAGGAAATGTTTCATGGCTGGAGTTAAAAATTAATTTACTAATATGCTGCCATGAAAGCTACATTTTTCTTTTTTGTCTTTTCAGGAAGTAATATTAGAAATTCATTAATCCCAGGACAACTTCATTTCTGCCACATGGGGTCAGTAGAAACAAGCTGTAAACATGACATGATATTTCGTCCTTTTTCGAAGCAACAAGTACCACTGTGTCCATACAGTTAATGTAGGGCAACACTGTCATGTATTTGGAGCTCTTTTTTTAGTTTGATTGATTTCCAGAGGACCATATTAAATATTGATCTTACCTGCAGCCGTAATCACACCAGTTATGACTGTAATTCAACATTAAACAACAATAAAATGCTGCCTTGACTCATTGTCAATTAAAAAAACGATGATCATTGGTGCTTTATATTCCTTTATTGTCACTCTACAAGTACCATGAGATGTCATTTGGAACAATCACCATCAGCAGATGCTCAGTTTAAGTACAAGATAAAAACAATATAACTGTAGTAAATACAATAAATACAACAATAAATAGATATAACAATAAGAATAATAATTATAGTGGCATTGTGTTATTGCACAGGTGAATAATCCCAGTTACAGCAGTTATGACGGTTTAATTATCTTGGTGAAGCTCGGTAAAGCAGTGCGGAAAGAAGTTAAACCACCTGCACAGGTATAAAAACCGTCTGACAGGCTTCAGCCCTCTTGTTCAGAGGTACAAGCTGCACAGCACATCTGTGTCCCAGCGAGACGTTTAAAGCGATGTTGATAATCCCAGCTGTGTCCCCCATGACTGTTTGACCCTGTGTGAGCTGTTGTCTTAAATGATGAGAGCAGCTGACTGACATCCGGGTGACTTATTATGTAGGATTCTTAACAATACACGTGCAATACATGCTGACACACACATCGCCACTTCATCACGATGTGCAGTAATTGTGAAGAAGCACAAACAGCTGCGCACCGACCCTTTAGTGAGGGTTACAGGTTTGTGGCGTAAAGGAGACTGATGGTATCAGGCGCAAATAATTCAAATTTCCCTACTTGTTGGATGGAAATGAAAGGTGTGATGTTAAAGAGTCAGTGACATCAAATGGTGAGACTGCAAACTGTAACAAAAACAAAGGGCTCACCTGCTCACCCGTCTCAAGAACCTGAGGAGTGAGATGAGACTAGATGATTTAAAGAACCTGAAAGAGTGGGATGAGATTATGTGAAACAGAATTTAAATACAGAAGACAGCTCATTCACTACATAACTTCACAGTTTTTTTCACCAGGCTTGATTTCTGTGTCAAATTTGGTGAGTTTTCAAAGCATCCTAAGCCAAATAGTTAGAGAAATCTGTTTAAAAACAACTGTTTCCTTGCACCTTAGATACCAGGCTCCGTTGGCCCTGACTCCCCTGGTGCTCAAGCCCAGAAAAGCCGAGGTTGACGTATAGACACTGGCTTCCTTTGACTGTAAATAACCACTGTAGAGATACTGTGGGAATGCATGTCTCAGAAACGGGTCTGAAATGAGCAGTTGACCCACTGATGACCTTCGGTGTCAATGGTCACTGACCTGCCTGTTGGTGGGTGATGGGACATCCACTAACAACCCACTCATGGCTCGTGTCAGCTGGCACTGATGAAGAGCTGACACCAGTGAAACACAAGAAATCATGAGAACTGCACACACAAACACACACAAAACAACAATACAATCCGAAACAGATTATTCTTGGATGTTGGTTGTGCCATAAAACCAACAACTGTTCCCAATATGGGCCTGACACGCTGCTTTCTTTTTTGATGATGATTGCAGCTGCCATGGTGAAATTATTGCATTGTTAAATCCAGATTTCACAGAGAGAGAGATCAACATTTCATAACACACTGTGCCACTGAAAACACAACAGGCTGATTTTATCCAGTTATCTACACAAAAGATACAAAAACATGTGTGCGTGTCTGGTTTTTCCTCTAAGTATCCGCATCTATAGCTTACTGTATACAATGTAGACATTGAAACGGGGATTTGAGGGTCTTTGAATCAGGTGAGTTGTCTTAACTGGAGCTAAACTGTGACTATTTTAAGAGGCCAGTCCACCAGCATAATATGGTGTTTGTTTCCCCCTGATATCAGAGACAGAGAGGGGGAGGGCCTATCAGTTGACTTTAAATCTTTAGGTACAGGACAAAACAGTATTTTAATCTATACATCAGCTTGTCTGTAGTAAATGTGACATCAGCCACTGGAAGAGATAAGATTAACACACACACACACACACACACACACACACACAAACCCTTCTCTTAAACATTTGACAAGAAAAAACCTGATTCTGTAGATTTATCTCATATTATTTGGTTTATTTTCAGGTTCAGGCCATAAAAATCAAGCCCTTTAACCAGAACAGCACATCTTAGTACTTCCACATATTGTCTGAACCGTGCTGAATTTAAAAATAAATCAAACAGACCAAGCTGCTTGTGTACTTGTACTGGGAGCTCCTACTTGTTATTGTTCTGTACTTCTTAAGCCAAGAATATGTCTCCTAATCTTTTGAGAATGCACAAGTTAAACAACACAAGTGTAGATCATGTAACATTTTTTAATTTTCTGTAACTTTTCAGTTTGTATTTTTCTTTAAATGAACTGCTTGCATACAGTTTTACATTAGTGAAACATTTCTCATTGAAAGCAGCCAATCTATAGTTTAAGGGCTTATTTTGTCACTTTTCAAACAGGTTTACTTTTACTCGAGTACAATTTATAAAGAATATACATTTTTGTTTATACTGGTTGTTTATACAGGTTTTACTATTTGACATAGTCCTATATTTACTATTATATACAGTACAGAATGTTATATTAAAGTAATTTGTGAACAGTATTGTGTACTACTTGAAAGTGAGTGTACAGATACATTTTTTTACGAAATCTGACAACATTTAAACTGAAATATGCACTTTATTATAACAGATGATATGTTTGTCTTCATTAATGAAATATTATAATACAGTACATACTATAGCAGGATAGAACAAACTAGCTTGACACTTAGGCTCTTGTTTTTAATCATTTATTTTACTTATTGGCCACTGACAATGTGAAAATCTTATTTATTTTGTCACAGACGAGAAAGATCCTCGTTGTGCTTCCTCTGCCATGGCAACAAAAAACTCCACGGACTGACTGAGCCGGAGGAGTACTAAAGTGAGGGGGATGTGGGAGGAGCGACGCTGTGGAGTCCAGGTGGTCGAGTCTGTCTGCGTAAAAACGCACCGAACACACGCCGAACACTTACGAAACGCGTAGTGGGACAAGGCGACATTTCAAGAAAAAGTCACAACTCGAAAATTGACTGAGCAGTTTTCAGAAGAAGACTCCTGCATTCAGCCTCAGCGCTGCGTCGCCGCCGCCGCTGCCGCGACCTCTCCAGAGGGAAAAACGGACTGAAAGAAGTGACCCAAGAGTCCGGGCTAAACTTCTGACCGAACTCACTCTCCTTTCTAAGAGAATTGTTTCAGCGAGCAGTGAAGATATGTTTAAGAAAAGCAAGAGTAAAGTGCTGGTGGATTATGCGTCAGAGGAAGACGACATGTCCTGGCACCATCATCACTCCTACAAGGTAACAATGAGACGGATGAGAGGGAAACGGCAACAGAAGCACGGCTATATATAGATATATATAGATATATATATATCTATATATATATATGTGTGTGTTTTTAAGTTTAAAATGATGATACATAACTCAATGAGTTATAACTGAAATGTCATAATGATTCCTGCACCTGTTTTGATTGTTGTTCAGTCATCTATAAAGTACCTAAAAGTGATACTTGAAAAGTATCTTACCAGAAAATGACTTTTTTTTATAATATTACTTAAGTAAAAGTCTTAAAGTATATGACATTAACTGTACGTATGTATCAAAAGTAGTTTTCTGATGTAAAATGTACTTCTACTACTAAGTTTTAGAAGTAAAAGTATATAAAAAAAAGTGAGGATTGAGCCATGGTAGCTCAGTGGTAGGGCGAGTTGTCATTCAACTGGAAGGTTGTGGGTTCAATTCCTGGCCCTGTTAGCCTATTTGTGTCCTTGAGCAAGACCCTTAACCCCATGTTGAAGCGTGTGAATGGGTGAATGACAAAACTATAGTGTAAAGCAGCTCATCAAGACTGTACTTCAGTACAGTAACAAAGTATTTTAACTTCACATGACAACACTGCTGTTGTTACCCTAATAAAGAGCTCATCCTAAAGAGGTTGAGAGAATTAACAGCACAGGAAAACTTTACAACAATTTGTCACTTATTTGAAGACAATAAAACAAAACAAAAAAGCATACAATTCTAAAAAATAATTCATTGAAAGTATTATAACTAAACAAACAATAAACAAACTCTTTCTATTCTTACAGATGTCTAGAGTATATTTTTAGATGATAGTGAAACAGGAAGAGGAGGCCGTTAAACGTCATGTCAACCGAGGAAGAAAGTGACAGGAACGACAAAGTGAAAAGATAAACATTACAAAAACAATATGGTTTTATTTTATTTCATTTTAGAGACTTTGAGTCCAGCTTTGCGCTCCAGGTTTGGCTGTCACCCCCTCGCCTTTGTTTTGTTTGTGTTCGTCTTTTTCTTTGTTTTCACAATAGTTGTCAATCTGTGTCACTTGAAACTTTGGAAGACAGACATCAAAATTCACACACATACACACACACACACACACAGAGTAGAGTATTTGTGAGGTCTCTGTATCAGCACTTTCAAGCAGCTGGGTTCTGTCAAGGTGTTGGGGGTGTCCAACACACACACACACACACACATACAGACACACACTGGTTTGTTCAGATATTCTTCTTAGGACGCTGCATTGACATCCATTCATTTTGGCGCCCTAAACACAGCAAATAGTAATAATTCACACACCGGACACTTGGGCAGTGAATGATGAGGACAGGTGAATTGGCGTTAATTAAGGTGAGAAAGTCAAAGCGTTTGTGACCTTTGACCCATTCTGACTGATACATTATGTGTTTACATATTTTATTTTGTCAGCACTTTCATTTAAGGTTTGCCTTTAATGAAAAACAGTTCATGTGAGATTTGTGCATAAGAAAAAAAAACATTTTACTACTTTTACTAGATTTAAAAGAGTAGATTTTGAAAAAAAAGGTACTTTTTTTTTAACTTAAACTTGAGTACATTGTTAGATCAGTACTTAATAATTATTAGTCGGAGCCCTAGTGTGCAGTTAACTAATATTTAAAAGCCTTTTGTGGCTACATAAGTAGACAATAACACATGCTGCAGTACTTGAATCCATAATAAAATAATGAATCACAAAGAAGAAGTTGTAAAATGTTTCTTACAACATTCACTGGGTGTTTAAATGTGTCCTACATACTGTAATAGGCAAGTGGGAAGATCCTCCCAGCACTTATTCATCTGTTGTTGTGATAACGTCAAAGATCTGTGACCCTCGGCTGGATTTTATTTACTGTTCTTAACTTCCACCCTGGGAACCAGCGTATGTGGTCCTCACCTCTGAAGAGCTGCGCTAGGATCAGTTTCTGACTCTGTTCCCAACTCTGCTCAGCGTGACCGCTTGTGTTGATAGGAGCCGATTTGAGAAAAGAGCAGGGACTTGTCAGAAATCCTGGGAAAGTCTTGGTCCGTCTTAGTTTGCCATCGCAGGAAAGAACATCCAGGGGTCAGGGGTGGGATCATAAAATGTCGTAAACACACTTCACCCAGCAGTGGTACAGGATGAGGCCAGGGTATAAAGTAAGGATATCACAGTCTGGACAGGCAGGCTTTTCCTTCTCCCTATTCATATTGCTTTTCGCTACACTGTCTGGTCTTCCTGATGCAGAGCGATGCAGCATTTTTCATCATCATGGTTTCTCTGATGCATTCAAACAGATTTAGTCTATTTTTTAATGTTGTAGAGACCCTAATGTCATCAGAGCCATCGAGTTATTCATGTTGACCTTTGACCTAGTGTCCCATTACACAACATTTCTGTAATTTTTGCAGAATGGCTACTTAAGAAATAAGTTTGCATTTGGTTTTTGTTTTGCTGTCAAAGCAGTAAAGGACCAGTGTGTCGGATTTAGTGGCCTCTAGGTGTGAAGTTGTATATTGCGGCCACCTGGTTACATTTTGGTTTGCCATCCCAGTGCTTATGAATCTATGGTGACTTTAAAGTGCACATTTTTTGTCCATAGTGGGCTACTGTACAAACAAGGCAGTACAACATGACAGACTCTGTTTATAATATAAGAAAATGCAACAATTCTTAATTTTCTAGTCATTAACACACTATCATAACTGTTTTTCTGTCAAGTTTCTGTTGATAGACGTCCTACACATGCCATACACAGCCACATCTTTCTTATCTTAAGGCCACAACTGTTTTGTTTTGTCTGTCACTTGCACAAAGTAGTAGTCCTGTCTTATAACACTTAATCAAAATGTTATGTAAATCTGTAGTCATAGCAAGAAACTGTATATCTCCTTCTTTTACGTTGTGCTGTACATCAGAGACTAACAGGCAGACACACACACAAGGATAAAAGGTTTTATACATTGACAGATCAGCCGTAAAAAAGGGAGGAGGTAATGCTGAGGTTTTTCCTCCCTCAAAGCTCAAGGAGCGACAGCAGACCCAGTGTCTCACTCTCTCTGATGACGTCCAGCGAGCTGTGTGTCTGTGCAAGTGCCTGTTTGTCCAAGGCTTAAGCAGTAACACGCCTGAATACTGCGGTAATGCCACTGACAGGGTCCACTTTGTGAAGTGGGATCATGGAAAGATACAGATGAAGGTCAGAGCACTTCAGACGGCCTCACGTCTCAGTCGGGACGATCAGACCGGGATCATCTGCTGAGGAGGATCAGGTCAACGTTTCCCCAAAACATTTCACCACTTTTATGTCTATACTCTAAGCTGAGTGTGAAGAGATTAGGTGTAGTCATTACCTTCAGAAAATAGTGCTATTCAGGCCTTAAAACATCTTTTCTAACTATATTTTAGTTTGTACTATCCTGCTATAGTATATACTGTATTATAATATGTCATTAATGAAGGCACACATATAATAAAGTGCATATTTCAGTTTAAATTGTGTCAGATTTCGTAAAAACATTCATCTGTACACTCACTTTCAATCTCCACCCAAACACACCAGAAAACCATTGGTCCTTCTGTACAACGACGTAAACCTCCAGATTTGCAATCAGCAACCAGGGACCTGTTGGATTGTACTAGTTGTGTTTACCCATATATGTACTGTGCTTTATCTTCTGTTTCCCTCTAAAGGATTTACAAAAATAGACATTATGTGTAGACCTGAAACTAGTGACTGAGACCATTACCTCCTCAGCAAAGTGTGTATTATATGTATACAGCAGGTGATAATTCAAGTAAAGAAATGTGACAGCAAAACTAGCAGTTTAGGAGCATTCATTCATTCATGTATTCATTGTCTACCACTTTATCCTCCACATGAGGGTTGCCAGTCCATCACAGGACCAACACACAGAGACGAACAACCATTCACTCTCACATTCACAGCTACAGTCAATTTTTGGGGTTTGGATGATACCACTTTTTTTTGTGTCTTTTGTGATTCAAATCCCATAGTCAATTTAGAG
The DNA here is from genome assembly GCF_958295425.1 of Solea solea. Classification (NCBI taxonomy): domain Eukaryota; kingdom Metazoa; phylum Chordata; class Actinopteri; order Pleuronectiformes; family Soleidae; genus Solea; species Solea solea. The sequence goes on from NC_081150.1 coordinate 11,666,644, forward strand.
GGTCCATTGAACCTCTGTATGATTTTGGACTGTGGGAGAACCTGGAGAGAACCTACAGGCCCACAGGCAGAACATGCAAACGCCACACAGAAAAGCCCTCGGTCAGATCAAGATCTTATTGGAGTCGGGATAATAGGAGGTGTCTCTCCTTACATCCCCAACATCGGCGTGTGAATGGAGACCAGGATTTGGGTTAAACTAAGCTCACCACCTATCATACTGTGTATCATACTGTCAAGAAGGGTGTTTTATTTCCTAGGCTGACTCTGTGTCTCTCAAGTCAAGTGTTTGTATTATACCAATTCCACACGTCACTTGTTGTGGAGACTGAGACACAGTTGTGTGGGCCTGTTGTTGGTGTGTGAGCGCACTCATTGAAATCGCTGACCATTGGGGCTTTGTTAGATAAATTCACTGCGCGTCTTTATTGCCATAGTAATCTGGCAAGAAGTAATCGACTGGACTTTTTAAAAAAAAGCAACACTGCTAAAATTGACACACCTGCCTCAGAGGAGTAAAGAGAGACAGCAGGCGGTTGTGAGTGTGTGTGTGTGTGTGTGTGAGAGAGAAATTGCTCCCTGAGGGGTGAAAGCAGAACTCTTGCTTTCTCTTGTTAGCAGCATATTTTTCCGAAACACTACACTCTCTCCCCCTGATAAACCCCCCCCCCCCCCTCACCCCTCCGCCAGTTTTTACTCTCTTTTCCAACTTGTTAATGCTTTCATGCTCTCGAACAGTGATCAACAATCACTACAGCATGTGTGCGTGTGGCTTTGATCCGCTCAGGTGGTTGGAGACCCTGTGGACTTTGCACAGACATGTCCATCCGCTATTTCTCCTCTTCCTCCTCCTCCTCTGTCTGTCTCTCTCGTGGAGTTGTAAGATGTTGGAAGTTCATACGGCTTTGATCATTTTACAGGAATTCTGGCTCCACTTCACTAATCTCAGGCTCAGCTGCACGTCTGATGACTTGTCGCTGCCCCTTTTTCTAATGATTTAATTGAGTTTTTTCCATCCTGTGGAGCGAGTCCAAATCAGGTTGCATGATTACCAGCAGACAACAATGGCTGTGAAGATTAAAACAGGAGTCATGTATGTGAGCTATCATTGGCCTATTAATCACATGACATCTGTGGAAATCCAGTGTATGGCCAAAATTAATCTTTGGAAATCTGCACATATGACACCTACTGCACCTTTCTCTTACTTTTTCCCCTTAAAAAGTTTTTTTTGTGGAGTTTTACCTCACTCGATGTGAGGGTCTAAGGACAGAAAGGAATACTTCCCCTATTCTAGTAATACAAAGCTAAATGCAAATCGGTGAAGTATTCCTTCAATTGCTGTACAGACCATAAAGCCCTTCCAGGCAAATTGTGTTAAAAAATGTAATTGAAATGAATTGGAGACGGTGCATGTGTACCTAATCAAAAATCAAGTATTTTTCCTGGTTTGTGTTTAGATAATAGTACAGAATTCATTTAAACGATGCCATATTAGGGGTTATATTCTAAAAAATAACAAACTTGTGACTTGTTTTTCTAATAACTCCTCTAAACAAGGGACAAATGCTGGTGCAGGCGACTGCCTTGAATTAATGTCCCAACTTCCCAAGGTGAACACAGTGAAACAAAGTACACAAAAATAGGAAAAAATAGATATTTGCAAAAAAATGTATCCAAGCAACAAACAAAAACCCAGAGCTGAGCTTGCAAATGCAGGTGCTACTTTCTCGATAACCAACCATACAATCCTCCATGAGGCTCTTATAGCAGCCGCTTTTAAACCCTGTATGTTTTCTTTATTAGTTGCTTTTACTAGCTTTTTTTTTTTTTTTTACTTTTATCACTCACCCTTTTTTGTATTGTTTTATTAGCTGATTTCTGAGCAGGATTGTATTTTAATTCAGGCCCATGAGTCTTTTGAAAGTGAAGCTGAAACTTCATCAACTTCAGTTGTTGACTTTAAGATGTGGAACTTTAAATATCTGTAACTCAAATATTGTGCAAAGGAAATATAGAGGGGGGGAAAAAAGAGCCTGTACTGAAACACAATGGAACCAAAATAACCCAAATATTACTATTAAAGCAACAGGTCAAGGATTTTTCTTCTCTCTCTTTTGTTTGCATGTTTCCCTCTGAGCTTCCACCTCACCCGTCCGTCCCTCCTTCCATCCATCCTTCCATCCATCCATCCAAACATAGTGTGTTTGTGTTAAAGCTCTAAAAAGGTTTCCCTTTTACAGGAAAGCCTGCACACACTCAACACTCACACATCTTTGCTGTGGAGCGCGGATGGTGTGTGTTTGTGTTGGGAGGTTGCTATTTGTGTTAACTCACTGCTTGTGTGTGTGTGTGTGTCTCTCTCAGGACAAAGATATAGAAGGAGAGGAAGAGGAGGAGGAAGCTGTCACTGGTGTATCAAAGGTAAACAGCACAACGTCACAGCTTTTCAGACTTAAACACACACACTCACTCATGTGCTCCCAAACTATACTCACTTTACCACTGACAGTGGTGACTCCCTAAAGATACGCACTCACCCAACACACACTCTTATCTTCTGGCACACTGACCAAACGCTGTGTGCGCACTCACATTATCTGGCTTTTATGACGTCACACTTATTTTTGTGTCAACCTGAACGTTTCGGTCCTCAGAAACCTTTACATATGCTTATGGACGTGTTTCTTCGTGTCACATGATCAGTGTCTCACAGTGCAGATGAGGGGCAGGAGGGTCAGAGGACAGCTGCAGTGTTTATCTATAAACACGTACACCAGCCTCCAGCTATCATCGTCTGCTTTATCCTGAAGCTTATCACTGGAAAATCATTCTGTTTGTTGATATGACTCACACATGTGTGTGTGTGTCCCTGCTGTTTGGTTGATTTGGAGTGAGGACATTTTATTTTTATCCATGATCATTCTCATGTTTTATATTTGTAGTTTTGACCATCATTGCTGTCTGTAGTATCATCATACATATGTATTGCATCGCTATGGGGTAGGAATTAGCATTCAGATGGTTTTCCATATGGTAAACAAAGCACCTTTTGTCCCCCCATGACCCTAATATTAGCTTGGTGATGCATTATCTTTGCCAGGAAAGACTTGGCAAAGCAGTTTTGATAAAATACTGCCTGATAAGAATGTAGCCAAAATAAGAGAGTTCGTTTAAATGAATGTAGAGATAGTGTCATTTTATGTTTCTGATTGATGTCAAACAAAACCTACGTGCATTATAAAGAGGAACAGTTAATAATAATTCTGTATAATTTTCACTTCCTTATAATGGCATTCTGACTTTTCATCTTATTTGATTATTGCTACACACAAAGTACAGAGCACCAGTTTACACACTGTTTAAGCCCAATCAAAGTTAAACATTAGTTTTAAGTGAGTTTGTACTTTCAAGTTTGCCTAAAGGTCTATTGTGTAACATTTAGATGAAATGATTTCTATCTAAAACAGTCGAAAACAATCTAAAAACAATTACACATTTTTATTTGAGTGTACAATTCCCTAAATGTATGAATCGTTTTCATTAATAACCATATATTTAATGAACGAACTAAACACCTATTGAGTTTTAATGAAAACTGAAGGCTCCTACGTACTTGGAAGGGAAGGGTGAGGTGAGAGATATTCAGCTGCAATATGCAACGTCACCAACAGGTGTTGCTAAATCCTACACACTGTGCCTTTAACCTAAAACAGCTCACTGTTGGTTTAAAACTCAACACAGGTAACAAGATCCAAGTAGAGTATCGAAGATAACATCTTATAGGTGCATATAGGGCTGGATAATGAAATGAAATGTTATCAAAATGAATTACCGTTACCATTTTAGATTCAATATTGTCTTTGTGTCACACAAAACTGCACAAATATCACACAGTAATCATTTTAAATATGTTAATGACGATAAATATGTAAAAATTACCATTATCTCTCATATTACTCACAATAGTCGGACGATCCCTGTGAACGTAGCATTTGTTAATAGCAGTTTTATTATTTGGGTAATTTGATCTAAAAGAGCAGCTTGGGAAAAAGATTATGTGCTGCTTGTCGTTGTTCCTGAGAGAAACAATATGTTTTAAGACTTGATCTTTGCTGACAATTAAAGGTGTGGTCACGTCTGAACTCTTCTGAGTGTGAACCTGAAACACTGAACCCCTGCCGCCTTCTTATCGCATGTATAGCCACTGTAGGTTATTTCACGGGGACACATTCCATGGCCTGCTCTGTTTGTGAGGAATTTGGGACAGCCGGGCTGGAGAAGGGAAGGAAATGCAGCATTCCTTCGAGGAGCTGGGCCTTATGGATGTGAACAATGACCGTGGAAGAAAAACAAGTCTGAAAATAGCCACTGCTCTGACACTGTGAAGAGGCTACGGCTCGTCCACTCTTGGTGGTTTCATGCTCGTATTAGTGGACATAGAATGGGGATCGGCTGCAGCTGTAAGAGGCTGATTCACTTTACATATACAACGACTGTTATCAAGCAGTTTATTCAAAGCATTCTTTTATTAAACCCTAAAATATATCAGCATAGCCATAATGTGTCATTTCTAAGCCAGTGGTCACACTGGCGCAGTATAGCTGTCAGGACGGCTCGTTTTTCAATGAAATGACTTATTAGATATTTAATGCAACACACTGTATCTCAACTACAAATTTAACCATGAGTTGTTGTTGAAGGAATAGTTGTGGAGACATTTTGGAGAGTGACACGACTCAGACAATGTGTTTCTCCCCGAAATGTCTGACAATTATGCAAATCGCCTGCCAAAGGAAAACATTCGCTGCTTCCTGTTGCTGAATAATGAGACTTTGCTGCTCTCGCTGGTCTGAGAGGTTGCCATTGAACGTGTTTAAAATGTGTAAATTACTAAGAGTAATGTCTACTTTATTTCTAGAGCGTATTTAAAAACAACCAGGGTTTGACCAAAGTGCTGTACAAAGTAAAAGGCAAAACAACAAGGTATAAGACATAAAAACAATAAAGAATGTGAAAGTTAAAGTGTAAAACAGTTAAACAATCTAGGTGTTATTTAAGTGTCCGGGTTGACCAAGGAGAAGAGGTGGGTCTTTAAATGTGATTTAAATTGCAGATTTAATAGCAATGGCCAGATACAGAAACGGCCCCATGTTTTTAGTCGGGTTTTATAACACATATAAAAGCAACCTGTTGTTAGACCTCAGATAGAACCCAACAATAGAGCTCCTGTTGGGCCAAATTCTTCCATCCATCCATATGTCTGAGCTAAGAGGTGAGGGATTGAAGAGGCATTTTCTTGAGTTGTAAATAGTAGAATTTGTATTCCATGTTTTTGACTAAAGACTAGTAAGGGAAGTAAGTGATATATTTTATTGTAGCTAAGAGTCCAGTGGCAGAGTTTGAGTTGAGCAAAAAAGGCATTTTTTCACTCTGTCCCTTCAACCTTGAACACTCTACAACAGGATCTAAAGTTGTCCGGTTTGATTCCACAGGGAGACTTCAAACGTTCTTTAAGGGCATTTGAAAAAATCTCTGCTCCGCTTGTCACATTGATTTGACTGTATTTCTGTCTGTCCGTGACTAATTGTTGTTTGTTGTTTTGTATGTTTATCTGACACAGGTCTCTCGTGGGAATAAGACCGTGTGCACTTTATTCAAAATCAAAATCAAATGTCTACTATTTATGACTCATACAGTATTTGGAATAAAAAGAAATGCCTCTTTAATCCGTCAGCTCTTAACTCAGACATATGGATGGAAGAATTTGGCCCAACAGGAGATCTATTGTTCTGTCAAGCGTGGACATGAAGGTGAAGCTCCTGCACACAGCCCAGTCTCAATGAGAGCTGCTTGGTTCACCTACTTTCTGGCTAAGGAGAGATTACTGGGCATTGAGCTGTTTTGGATCTCGAAGCGTGCAGGTTAATGCTGAGGTGAATGGTGAATGGGCCATTCAGGCCTCTCTGTATGTGCACACATGCATGTAGCACATAATACCAAGCAGGAATTTAGAAACGCACATAATCTCTCTTTGGCATCTCTGTTTTTCTGAAAGTACAGAAAAAAAAATGTGTTCTGCAGTTTATACCTGATGACGGGATAAAAATGGCTCAGATGAAGTTTTGTGAACGTAATAAAGTCAACAGAAAACTGGCAGCGTTCTTGTCCACAGGCATGTTCGTCGTGATGGGAGGTGAGCAGCGGAGGAGGATTTGTTTTTTTCATTTTATCAGCTCAGTGCCTGTCTCCTCGTGAAATACCACCGTTTGGGGAAGCGAAATTTTAACAAATACGGTAAATGTCAAATAGTTTGGATATGAGACGACGAGGTCATGAGCGAGACCTTGAGAATATTTTCATGTGTGTGATAAATGAAACAAAGAGTTTGTGTATCCTGTGTGCCTATAGGACAAACTGTTATGATCCTGTTCCTGTTTGGTCTGAAAGCGACTACTTTCATGTCCAGCACTGTGTTTACTGAACACAGGTCTTAGAATAGAGCACCTTCACGCTTGGTAAAATATACAGTGGAAACAAAAGGGATGTCTGGGTCAAAGATGTTCATCTAATAAAGCTGATTATCCTGACAATACCTCCATGACTACAGAGCAAAGACAGGAATGGACGTTAAGTAAGAGTTAATGCTTTGACCTTGATTATAAGAATTCTTTTCTGACAGTGAGAGAAACGGAGCCAGAAGTCCGTTTCATAATCACTGTGGAAGGAGATTTGTGCTCACTGGGAGGAGGAGGAATTTTGATGTGATGGGGGAGTCCAGTGGAGTTTTAGAGGGAGTGGAGGGTCTTCCGCTGGAATGTGCCAAACTTTACTGAACAGCCAGTGCCGTTCAAGCCCTCTGTGCAAAGTCACACCTCACGAGAGCTCGATTTAAATTCAATCCACACAGATTATAATGCATTTTAGGTTTTGTTGCATTACCACCATGCTCTGGTGTGTGAGGTCTCAGGATTTCCTGACTGACACAGGAACATCCAATCAAGATATTGCTCAGCACATAACTGCAATACAGAAAAGTATTTTTTTTATATCTTTATATGTTAGGGCTGAATGATTTTGAATACATATATAAGTGCAATTATTTTGTCTGTTGTCTTCGAGACAACTCACTACACAAGTACACTTTACTTTGTATTTCAAGCAACTTTTCTAGTCTTGATGAGCTGCTTTACACTACAGTTTTGCCATTCACACATCTTTCATATTCCCATTCACACGCTGCAACATGGAGTTAAGTATCTTGCTCAAGGACACATACAGGACCAGAGCCAGGAATTGAACCCACAGCCTTCCATTTGAAAGACAACCCATCCCACCACTGAGCTACCATGGCCCAATCCTAACTCTTCACTTTTTTAAATACTTTTACTTCTAAAAATGACCTTTATACTTAAGTACAGCTAATGTCATATACTTAAAGACTTTTACTTAAGTAATATTATAAAAAGTGACTTCGACTTCTACCAAAGTCATTTTCTGGTAAGATACTCCCTGTATTTTTACACAAGTATCTCTTTTAGGCACTGGCTCTACAGAATCAAAATCAAGAAGTGTGGAAGCTGTTCTAGCTGCAAAAGAGGGATCAACTCCATATTAAAGTCCTGTCTATGTATGTGTTATATGTTGGTGTAATGGTCAGGCGTATGAATACTTTTGTCCGTATAGTGTATTTTTTTTTTATCGCACATCTCTTTTATTGCCCATTAACCCATTATCTTCTGGTTGAAAAGCTACCCACTCCACAGCTGCCCCAATAAGGTTTTATGGAGTAACGTTGAGGAAGTTCACATTGGCCTTACAAAACGATTATCTGCAGGGAAAGTTGACATCAAAGATTACAATCAAACATGCACCGGGTGATGTGAGTTATTTCAAGTCTGCTGAAATACAAAGTCCAATTGTCTCTTGTCTGCTGGTTTCTGTCAGGAGGCCAAGGTGAAAAAGATCATGTCCAAGAAGGAGAGGAAGGAAAAGAAGATGCTCTCCTCCAAAGACGACGAGCACTTTCTGTTGACCGGAGTGAAACTGGCAGACCGCAGAGGGTGAGGTTTCACACATAGAATATGTATGGGATTATTATAACTGATGCTTCAATTCCGCTTTATGGTTCGTATTTTGAACATGTATTTATTTATCTGCTCGTAAATCTGCTTAATTGTTTACTGTAGCTGTCAAACAAAACTATAATTAAAAGTATAAAATAGCAGCACTTATACTTCTAAAATTCTCCCAAGTACAGCACTTGAATGTTGATGTGTTCCCAAAGTTTCTCATCCAGTGGACATGTTCAAGGCAATTCAGTCAGAAGCTAAGTGTTTTAACATCCCTTATTATCCCTGAAATTCAAATTAAGCCTCAAAATGTCTGTCTGGACTTTTTTTTTTGCCTATTTTAACCAGAAAAGGGCCAGAGGAAGTCCTGTAAGTGCTTTTTCCCCATTTCTCCAGAACAGCGTTCAATATCTGGCAGCTATTCACAATTTACTGCATGTTAAAATAGTGTCTTAACAAATTTGAACAGTACAAAGCATATTTAAAATAACATTTGTTTGAGTCTTTGTCTCAATGTCCAAAAACAGGCCAAAAAATGGAAACTTATGTACATGCGGTTTTTTTCCAACTCTGATTTGCCGGCTTCCTGCGACAGCGCGAGTGAAATCACCGTAATAGCCACACAATGGCGTCGACTTGCAACTTCTCCGCTTTCAGAAACAGTAGGAATTTACCCAATAGCACAAACTGTCGCGTAATTACGGTAATGCAAACGTGTCGTCTGCGATACGCTCTGTGTTAATCTGCGTGTGTTAAATCTGTGTTAAACTCCTTAAAAGTATTGATGTGAGTGTGATCTGCTAATGAACTGTATGTCAGACCTGCCCCAAGAGTGGTCAAGTGTGCCAAGCACAAACATTTACAAAAACAGGCTGGAAATAATGGAGTCATGTCCAACCACTTGTATTTGTTTATATGAAAGGCAGAGCTGCGTTAGCCTGCAGTTATGAATTCTCAGAGCCCTCAGGGAAGTGGACCCATGTACGAAGAGGCAAACTGAAATGAATCACCATGCTGTGACAAACAAAGGAGACTTCCTATAGAAACTATATGGGGAATGTCCCTCTGGTGTCTGATGCCATCCATCACTCCTGTTTGTAAAAGAACTGCTTAATACCTTTTTAATGTATGCTAAAATGTTTGTGTGGTTGGCAGCAGCTTTATCATTTTCTTTTTCTTTAAAGGTCTCACAAGAAAATCAAAGATGATGAGAAGGATAAGGACAAGAAGGACAAACCAGAGAAGGGCCTCTGTTTCTGGGAGAGCGTCTCCATGACTATGAGGCAGATATCACCCTCCAAAAAACTGGAGAAGATGGAGGGCTGGGAGCCGCCTCAGCTGGACAACTTAAACGAGTCGGTGACCGATGAAGCCCCAGAGGACAAGAGTGCCAAAGAGGACTCACAGGAGTCTCCCCCCGAGTCTTTAGGCCTTCCACTGGAATTGGCCTCCTGGGGAGGACAGGGTGCAGAGGAGGACTCTTCCCGTTACGCGAACCTTTCAGACTCCACTGATTCGGTCACGTGGACGGCCCGCGCCAAAGTCAAGCTGGCCGGCATCAGCAGGATGAGCAGAGGGATCGTGTCGGACATGGCGTTTAAATAGTGGCTGTTTAACGTCTGACGCCCTCTTCCCTCCGCCCTCGTCTGTGCACCATCAGTGACGGGGACGAAAGCCTGAAGCAGACGTCTGCTTGTTTTCATAGTCCAGTTTTTGAAAGCAGTGTTATTGCCAACTCTGATGATGAGCTGCTGTACTGTAGTGACGTTCTGAAACACAAAGGCCCCAAAGTTTGTCCTTGAAGAAAAACATAATGTCAGTTTATAAACTGGCAGGACTGCGGCTTTTCAATCACTGGCCTAATTTGTAAATACAAACAAATGAAAGCCTTAAACTACTGCACCATTTTCACTCTGGTAGCCACTGGTCTGGCTTATATATATATATGTTTGATTGACAATTGATTTTTGTGTACTTTTGTGGCGGTTAGATTATTAATATTAGAGAATATATGAAGAATACATACAAAAAAATCTACTTAACAGGAGAATGGTTTTCAGTTTATATCTATGCAATTACAAACGTCTTAGTTGAAGCCTTAATCTATGCATCGAGAGTGTGATTATGAAAGTCTTCATCATCTGGCATCTGGCATACCAGTGTGTATGAATCAGGGGTTTGCAACACGTGGCTTTTCAGTGCCTCCCTCTACCTTTGAAAAAACAAACACAATGTTTATTTTCATTTAATTGTCATGATTTCTTTCAAAGTGAACACTTTTTTTTTTTTAGAGATAGAGGCGATAAATGAAAGTGGTTTAACGTGCTGTCCACTAAAATATGCGTCACATCCCATGTCTGTGTCCCACGACATATTTAAAACCTCCCAAAACGCGACAAACTTGTCCGGTTTTTGAAATGTGGAGAGCCATTCAAAACAGTCATGTCCACATTAAGAGTCCTGTCCATCCTGTCACATTTTTATTTATTCCAAAGTGGGTTCCTTTTTTATTTTTTTTATTTTCTCCAAACAATGAGGACTCACAAAGTCTGCATGGTTCTGGGTTTTGCTTCAAAGTAGGCCGACGTGTGCCAGTGTATTTTGGTCAAGACGGAAAAACAGTGATGAAACGTCATCAGTTTTATTTTTGTGGTTCTTAAATGTCATAAATGCAACAAACTGTAGTTCTTTTGTATATAGTTATACAACTTTATACATGATGTCATCTTCATTTCATGGGGCAAATAGGTTTTACGGTTCCAGATTGAATTTATTTGGGTGGACAAGGAACAAAAAAACCCCGGCTTTTTTAATACTAAAGGTTGCAGACCCCTGGTATAAAATTGTGTGTGTGTGTGCGTGTGTGTGTGTGTGTGTGTGTGAGGTACAGGAAAAAAATGTCAGAGACACTGTGACAGAGTTGTAGAATTTATGAGTGAATCACTGTTGGGATTGTTGAGATTTGGAGTCGTGCTGTTGTATGAGAAGTATATAGTGGCAACGATCCATGTTTCATGTCACATTAGTTACAATAATTCATCCAAGTACGATATTTTGACCACCCCCGATAATTCCAACTGATTAATCAGTGAACGGCCATCATTTAAGTGCACCTTTATTTACGCTCAACGCACAGTGTACGATCCTGACGCAACAGATACAATAAATATGTTGTTCCACGAAATCACATGAACACACAGTGTCATAGACTTGATACACGTGACGGAATACTTTCTCAAGAAAGCGCCTGTGCAGTGCCTTGTGTCCATAGAATGACGTCACATGTTTGCTGTAAATCTAAATTAGGCTGGATCATCATTTGAGCACAGAGCTGTTGTGTACATACACAGTGCATCACAACGCCTGACCAGGACAGGGAAGTTTGCCTAACGTGTAGCCGTGCACTCTACACTCACGAGTTGGTTACATAATTATCATGAGCTTGACCACCAGGGGGAGCTGCCATGTTACTATGCAGTTGGTTGAGAAAATAAACAGGAGTTCCATTTGCACAATGATTCAAATTTTTTTTTTTTTTTTCAGTGTACACATTTTTGAAAATTCATGCCGTTTGTTTGTTTGTCCCTTCTTTTTTTTTATTACATTTTGCTGAATTTGATTTTAAAGTCTGCAGCCATCGCAGCAGGAATTGGATTCAGATTATATAAGTCCGCTTCAGAGGATTCATCATGCTATTTTGTATTTATTCACTAAAGGGTTGAGTCACATTGTTTCAGAGCAGAATTTTAAATAAAATGTTTCAAAGTTTGGAGTACATACTGTGCTTGACTCCACTGTTACTTTCAAAATCCACACAGAAGAGACACAGTCGTTAAACAGAAGACATTTAGCGGCAGCCAAAATATTACGTTTATGCGATTGTGCTTCAAAATGCTTCTAAAAAACTATGCTACACGCTGCATTTACCTTTGGGAACAAACCATTTGTTAATCTTTCCTTTTGATGTCTCAAGGATTAGAAAAAAACTGGAGCCACAAAAGAACTACAAACAGAAGAACTTTAAAACTTTGCTTTTGCGTTATGTGAACTTTAGACGACATACAGAGCTAAAATATAAAAACAGACGAAGAGCAGAAGCAGGTTTTTTAAAAAATATTATCGTTTTAATAAGCTACTTCCATTCTCATAAAATCCATGACAGTACCATAAAGAGTAGAACAGTAAAGGAGCAATACAAAAGTAGGGATACAAAATCTTCTTCCCTTTTTTACACAAAAGTACATTGGCAGTATAAATATTTGTCCGGCTTCAGTAGTTTAAAACGCTATTTTCTCTCAGTGTCGATGCGTTCAACAGAGCACGAATTCACAAAGGACAACATACGGTATGTAAACAGAGAGTCCGACATGACATGCAATCACTTATTGCAGATAAACTGTATGAAAAAGTCCGTTTAAATAGTTTGAAATAGTTTAAACAAACCGTCACAGACACGAGTCATCGTATCATGACACGTCGTAAATGTCTACTTTTGATATTTGTAGAAAAAACCCTTTACAGACTATTTTCTATAAAAAAGTCTTGTACACACACACACACTCCTGGGTCTTTGAGAATGAGGGCACACAGATGCTTGGCTTGGAGAGCAGCATGGAGGCTTTAAAATTGGAAGAGGTCAATAAAGTGCTGTGGAGAGACAGGCATGACGCAGCTGTCCGGATCATTAACAGTGCATGGATGGCCACTGTCCTGGAACACAGTCAACAACAGTATTGTTAAAAGGAGGCCATTTTCTTTTTCAGTCAACACCTGGACATTCTGGACACTGGAGTGAGATGCAAATGGACTGCTTAAACAGCAAGCTTATAGAGTAGATGCAATTATTCTAACTAATACAGCACAACAAACACTAAAACTATACACACAGATTATATGACAATAGTGGGTGCCACACAGCCTGGACATCGCTACACACAGAGAAACATTTGAGTGAAACTAAACGGCACTGACATATTTCTGTTAGACACAGAGAACTCAAAGACTCACAGCATGGTTTATGTGATGTGGTTAGTGGGGATTAAGAAGGTGCCAGACTGTTCACTAAACACACCTTAAGGGAAACATGATGACAACACATGGAGAACACTACCCAGACAAAGATCCACACAAGCGAAAAATATAACCAAAAAAAGTACCTTGAGTAATACAGCCAGGTGGTGATCCTTAGGGAATCAGGGGAAAGGACACCAGGAGGGGAAGCAAGAGGAGGGATTTAGAGGTTAAACAGTATTAGTCAAATAATAAATAATAAAAAAGGAGGACAAACAGGGATACTTAAGAAACAAGGACATTTCTATCTACATACTTCTTTACAAATGTTTCCCACACGTTATTTGCTCAACGGCTTAAACTTTGTCTCACACGTGGTTGAAAATCAGCCGAGGTCATATGTTTGACCTCTGTTACCTACACGCGAATGAGTTCTCAGAGTGAGTTATTGGCGGAACGCAATGATTGCTAATATTGACAGAGCCAGTTTGCACGTATGTACATGTATGTACTCGTTTGCTCCACTTTGAATAAGCCGATCAGGCATTTTCCCATGCTGGCCTCGATAAGCGAGAGGAAGTCGATCTGTGACTAGAAACTAGAAAAGTGCAAAAGCAATACGTCTTTCATTAATACCTCGCTGTCTGCACATGGCAGCTATCAGTGTGAGAGAGGCTGTGTGACTGGATCAAAGTGTATCTGAGATGTTTCCTCTGTGTACAACACAATAACAGATGTTTTGTCTCTTTAGCCATGAAAATACAACGTGTTCTGATACAAACGTGATAACAGAGTTCACTTTCTTCACTTAAACCAGTCAAATGAACCCGACATCCTACCCTCTTTTTCCATTTAGCTTCAAACATCAATTTGTATTTCACTTGCAGTCTATAAATAGCCCCAGTTACTAATTTAGTGACATGACGTGAATGCGGTCGATGGTGTGGTTTGTGTCCGTGTTTACCTTCCAGAAGAGGACGTGACAGTGTTTGCAGAAGTGCAGGGTGTCGCCGTACTGCTCCCTCATGGGGTAGTATTTCTTCAAGGTGAAGTACATTAGCTTCCAGTCTAAGTTGTCAGCCTTTGTCAGGACCAAATTCCTACAGAACTGCATTTGCACACACACACACACAGACACTGTAATCATATTGTACAACACTTTTTCATTGATGGTGTCATATGGTATTACTGTAAAAGGTGTGTGTGTGTGTGAGAGAGAGAGAGAGAGAAGCGTTGAGCCGTGTGAGCTGATAATAATGTAGCAATCCTGCCCTCTTGTGGCCATCACAGGAACAACTTGAAGACAGCTACTTCTTTCTTTCCTTCATCGAGATTCTCGATTATTTAATCAAAATAAAAGATGAAACTAGAAGAGGTTCCTGTCTGAGCCCAAAGCATATACAGATCATTTATTTACTCTTACCTCTTTGTCTGAGAAGTGAAAGTGGCACAGTTCCTTCCACAGAATCGGGTTCTCACTGAGGCTGAGCAGAGAAGACGAGGCCTTTCCCAGGCTAACGATGTCACACGCATTTGATAAATTGAAGAAGATCTTATTCTGCATGTGCAGTGGCAAGTCGTCGAATGATATGCCAGTGTATAGTTTCTGTGGAACAAACAGTAAGTGACATTAGGAGAAGTGAGTATGGAGAGAGCATTAATACACAATGACATACACTGCATACTGCACTTTTAGACAAGATGATATATTTTTTAAACACTATGAAAATGTAAATGTATTTAAAAAAAGATATGCATGAGTCTTCACATGCAACACACACACACACCGACCCCCTGTCTCTACCTCGGGAACCTGCAGATTATTTAGCTGCTGCTGCCAGTTTTGAATGGTCTCTATTCTGTCGCACCAGATGTTGACGTTGCCCACGAGGACACACTGGCCCACTAGGATATTCAGATCCTGCAGCGTCAGGCTCAGATCTTGCAGCAGCTCCCTAACAAGGCGAGGATTGTAATGGTCATCGAGGACTAAAGCCAAGATTTGAGAAAAAGGAAAAAGAGAACATTACCAAAAAAGACAGGCAAACAAAAATCTTCAGACTGGTTCTGCGGTTCAACATTCACTCTAAATAGACTACTGTGCCAAACGCACATACGGCAAAACGCGTTTCTATAAAATGATCAGTCAAGGGTCTTCCTACCCTTTCGTACAATCTTCTCCAGTATATTGAAATAGTTTTTCTGTGCAGCTCCACTCAAAGATGATAGTTTAGACCTGGCTATTAGCTGGAATAGCTGTGAGAGAAGAGACAGAGTGTCACAGTGAGAGGAAGACACACTTTCTGTGAGTCATAAAACGATTTCAAAAGGATTGATAATCAAGACTCGTGATTGTTGTCACTCACTTTTGCAACATAGTCGAACCTTCTCAAGTCTTGGATGGCAACGGAAAAGTCAAGGCGGTTCAGCGCTTCCCCAAGTGTGCAATATCCGGGTCGCTGCATTCACAAAAAGCACACACAGACATAAACAATGCAGAACAGCCGATAAATCCTTACTGTGAAAATTGTAGTACTTACTTCTTTTGAGTACCCTTTCAGCACATAGATCCACTTATCACTGTAGACAACTAAAACACACGTAAAAACAGGTTTCTTAGAATGTGTTGGGTAAACATGTACACACTGTGCTGTGAGTGACAAACACCTAATGCAATCCAATCCAATACAATAGCCTTGCAGGAAATACTACATTAGTTAAGACAGTTTGCTGTTTGTTCCAGCTGTGAACAAAACAGAAAACAGGGACTACAATTATATAATTAGAGATTTTCTTTGTACTGGATTGAGGGAATGTTCATAGTGTTCCACCTCTTCAATCTGCAACCGTCTATTAAAGTTAATGGAGTGCAGCTGCAAGGTTAAAGATTTTAAAACGACACATGGCCCAAATTTTTCAAAGGTGACTGCTCCCAATAACATGTGTCTGATATTTTGCAACCCGAGGACACCCAGGTGGACAGTGCTGCGTTATTGTTCTATGCCCAAAATGAAAACAACACTGAACAAAAGAACATAATTATAGCTAATAAAACATGATGGTGGCTTTTGTTGTGGTGGTAGAACAAGCAGGCAACCTTATACGGGAACTCTTCCGATGTGTGCAGTTGTTAAGGGGAGAAACCTAAGTGACCTAATTCTGAGAGGATGTGTTTGGACACAGCAAGTAACCTGAAATGTCAATCAACAGGTTTGAGAAGTTGGACTAGTTTGACGACACTGAGACACCTCAGGTGTTGACTGATGGCCATGTGTTCTACAGGCAACAAAGGGTTCATGCAAAAAATACAAACTCTAGACTCGCAGGGTTCACCAGCGTCATGTCTATGAGTAGACATCCAAGATCTAATACCATGCAGTTTTATAAAAGAATTGCTACGTAGTAATTAGTGGGGTAAATATACACAACTGTTTACAAGCACTACAAACAGCATGACACCAAACGGTATACACCAACAGCTCACTCAAGTTGTGTTTTCATTTAAGCAGGAGAAAACACTTCTGAAACATTTTGTGGTCGCTTCTTTGTGTTTTCACTCATGTTTACATGTACCTCTATGCATCATGCCAAAAAAATAACATACAGCGTTAGTGACAGCAAAGAGGGCAGATGAACGGGACTTGAATGGAAGGGAGGGAAGTTAGTTTATTGGGGCATTTGTAAAAGAGAACTATATTTAGCTTGAAATTAATTGGTGAAGTGTATAAACAAAGTTTGAAATAGTTTCCATGCCCAACCAAATAAACAAGAACAAACATGGTTTAGGGGAAGAGATCAGTGTTATTTGTAGTTGAAAAGTGATGGAAGATGATGATTGGCCTAAATCCTTATTTCAGATGTAGGACACGACAGAGAGAGACAAGAATGTCTCTCTCTGTATATATGGACATTTTTTTACTTATTTATCTTCCTCTTCTTGCAGCATTCTGTGATTTTGTTCATGTTTGCAATTTTCAAAAACTCTGCAATATCAAATTTGACCATTTCTGGACAAAATATTGTGTGTGGCACATTTTAGGGCCGAGCAATATTTCCAGTGAGACTGCTGAATGATTTGTTAAAACACAAATATGTATGTAAGTAGTCTCAGCACACCCACCCCAAATCATATCACTAATAAACACTACAAATGTAGAACATTTTCATTCTTACAAAACAAACCCTTTGCGTGACAAACTTGTTTGAAAAAAACCTCTTAGCAGTGACAATAATTGCTGCTGAAACTCACACTGAGATTTGGTGTTATTGTTGTGGAACTCCTTTTTCCTCTTTGTTGTGGCGAGCTCACACACGTCTTCCACAAGCACATTTTCTTGGTTGCCACTGCAGAGCCTGTTTGGACTGAGAAAGCATGAAAGGAATCTGTTAACAGAGTATGTGACACTGACCAGTGCACCTGAAAAACTGTGATTACAAAACACTATACAAAAGAATCATGGAGCAACTCCACAGGTGATTGTTTTTTAACCGGTGGAATGTGTAACTTTCTGTTGTAGGATGGCTTTGGCTGGTGTAAGTGCTGTTACATGTGGACCAAAACGTTAACTTTGTTAACCATTGTTAATTGCACACTGAGCACAAAGGGATAAAGCATTCAAGTAAACACCCATAAATTCTTCATTATCATACAACATACATGAGACATGAAAGTGTACATGTGTCTGGCAGCCATTCTGCATTTGTGATTAGATGTGGTTGAAGTATCCTTGTCATTTCTGATAAGACAGACTGTTTTGGAGGAGATAACATCAACTCCACCTTTGATCACGGCCCCGACTCCAACAAAACCCAAATGAAAACATGTAAGCACATGTTAGAATTCTTGTTTCACATTCCTTGCTACTTAAAGGCTTCGAAAAAGTGCAGGACAACACTATTGTTGACTAAAGGAGAATGACAGCAAGACTATTGTAAGTTGTGTCAATGTGGTTGCTGTATGTTTATAGGACTGGAACAGATGTTAACTACAACTGTAAATAATAATTAAAAAAAGCATTAAAAGCACATATGTTTACAGAGTTGTTGAGATTAATGTGATTTTTGCACTTGTTCAGCATTTACTCCATAGTGTTTTCAAACTGACTGAAAGAATAATGACCTTTTCATTTATGTTTTAAAATGACCAATAAAATGAATCTGAAACTTTAAGGTGCAGTAAGATATTAATTCAAAAGAAAACCAACACAGTTGTTTCTATCCATGTATCCAATTGCAGGAGCATACACGTAGAGTAAATCTGTCACAGTTTATTAAAAGTGAGAACAGCCACAGCATCCCACACAGAGCCAATAAAGGACTAAATACAAAACGGGACGGTTCAGAGGGATTTGTGGCTATTTAAACTAAAACAATACCCGTTTCACTTTTCTTATACCATGTACTGTACATGGATTCAGCCAAGCTGCTTTTACTATGTGTTGCATCAAGTGGAAGAAGACCATGTGACAAATGATCTGTTAGACGGCAAAACTGCAAACTCAGATTAAAATCCTGAGCTGATGTTAAACATGTTCCTCATCAGAAAGTAGGTGACAGACGTCTGCAGACATTCAGCGTTTCACTATAGTCTTAACTACTTCTGTAACACTGTGTACCATGTCAGTGGTGGTGAGCATAATGGTGCTCTGTCTCAGTCTGGGCTACATGTGCACCTCGGCTGCATGATGTCATTGGCCTTTCTGAGTGAGCTTACATTTGCAGAGGAGCCACCAAGTGGAGGTGATGTCATTGGCACTTGTCCAATTGCCATGTCTTTTGCATTTATATACAAACAACTACTGATAAGCTAATGTCACACTGTGAGGTACTGTTTTAAGTGACTTACAGGCGACACTGACACAAAGGTGAGATCACCAACTGTATCGATACCAGCAGTGTATCTTAGTGATCTTTGTGAGGAGCCACTTAAAAATTGTAGGCCTGAGACCTTAAAATAACAGCAATATTTTAATGTATCATGCTGTAAAAACCCTGCAACATTTGATGTGATGTGCACACACCAAAGGTGACTGTGTCCAAGAAGACTCCACAAAGTTGTCTAATATTTATGATGCCAGAAAGTAACTTTATGAGTAATTTGAGTAACAGCTACTTTAGTTTGACAGTTTTCTCTACATTGGCTCTAATGCCTGTTGTAAATCCATAGTAGCATAGTATGGAAATCATAAAAGAGGGATTCACATCTATATTTATTTATTTATTTCTGTAATTCTGTGTTGTTCATTTCTACATAGTGGTCAGTATATTTGATGGCATCATATGGTAATGCCCTGTCACATTTCAGATATATACAGATAGATAGATAGATAGATAGATAGATAGATAGATAGATAGATAGATAGATACTTTATTCATCTCACAGAGAAATTCACAATTTTCAGTTTAATACAGTACAAGTATTAAACTGAAAGTTGACTTTAAACAAATGGACAGCTCTGTAATTATACTGCAATCCTAACCTGTCCCAAAGCAGGTTATGTGTACCTCACTCGGTAGGCTAACAATGACAGGCCTGCAGGTTAACAATATTAGTTGCCATGTCTTGCTCTGAAGACAGGCAAATGTTAACAATCACCAACAATAGTAGCCACAACAAAGGCACAAGGTTCCTACTCATGCTATTGAGAATGTTGGTGTTGGTACTTTATTATTTTAATTTAAATGTAGTTGTGAAATGTGAGACAACTCATACTTGATAAAGGGAACATAGTAAAAAAATATTAATTAAAACCCAATCTGATAAATCTCTGACTCATTTGACATCTAAGACACCATTAATGGCAGATTAAAGTAGCAGAAATTCTAAACGTCCTTTCTATTTATAGAATGTCCTTTCTATTTATAGAAGTGTATTGTTTACTGCCTGTTTTGCACCGTGGGTCTGAGAGGACTGCAATTTCATCTGTGCTGTATGTCGTGCATATAGTACATTTGACAAATAAAACTGACTTGACTTGACTTGACTTGACGACTCTGTTGTTATCCTGCAACTTGTGTCCACAGAGGTCAGTCCTCGTCCAGCCGTGCTCTGTCTTGGTCCAGCTCAATCCTGGTGACCTCCAGTCCTTGCCCAGAAAAGGCATTTTCACAGCAGAGTCAGAGGTAGTAGAGAATGTGGCCACATATACCTGGGGGTGGGGGTGGGGATGGGTGGAGACAGAAGTTGTTACAACAGCAATTTCTATGATGTGAGTTCTTCAAAGGCAAAGAGATGCAATCATAAGCAAACAAGTGAAAAGCTGAGACGAGAAATTCAAGTCATCTACTAATAGAGGTGACATTATATCAATTTAAGAGGGAGACTTTCATCTTCGTCTGTAGCTAGAATGACATTCCTACAATTTATGAAATACAGGATATTTAAAATTCCAAATGGCATTTCCCTTTTATTGACAAAACACTAATTGCCAAAATATTATCAATGTAATAAATTAATAGGTAAATTATATATTTTAAAACGACTATGGGCTTCAATTGCTTTAGTAAGCACATAAACAAGTAAGTTGCCTGTTTGTACACTATTTAACACCGAGATGCAGAAACTGCTCAACAGCACACCTGACAACAGCTGTGACGGATATTTTCTTAGCGCAAAAACAGCGTTTGGTGTTTTTTTTTTTAAAAAAGGAGAGAAAAACAAGACAAAGTTATCAATCTACTCGTCATATAACCATGACAGGAAGACATTTTTAAGAAACCGCAATTGTACTATATTAGAGCTGTGACATTGAATGACCTGGCTGAGAAGCAAACCTTGATAGACAGACGTGTCCTTTGTGGTAGACTCTGCTGCGTCTCCTCTTCGCTCCTACCTGCAGAGTAGGAATATTGACGGAAGTAAACAGATCAGACCCTGGAATTCGTCCACGCCCCCTGCTGCTCTCTCATTAGACGAAAGGTCTGTATTTATATTGTTGCTACCCAGTATCTCGTCGCTCATTGGCTGACTCTAGCCGTCATTTACTTCCTTTCTCTTCCCCCCCCCTTCAGTTTTGTTGTGGCTTTCTCCTGCACGTGACGAGGGACTGCGCACATGCGCTTCTGTTTTGATTTTGACGTGGGGGGATGGGACAACTGTGTTGTGTGATAATAAACAATTATATTTATACATTTATGATCATAACAATTATTATGCTTGTAATAATAATAATAATAATAGTAATGCATTTTTTGAATAACCTCAAATAAATATGTGTAATTACTTGCTTTTACTGATGCTCATCAGTATTGTTGAGGTGATCACATTATGCTGTATTAAATACATGTACCCATACAACAAAGCTAGAAAACAATTCATTTAAGTTTTAAATGTGGAAATAATAATAGTCATCATCATAATAATAATGCATTTTATTTATAACCGCCTTTCCAACACTCAAGGAAACTTTACAAAAATAAACAATAAAAAACCGGCAACAGGATGATACAATAAACAGATAGCTGAATGAAATAGAGAATTTTTGAGGTAGGTTTTGAAGAGAGTCAGCGTTGCATATGTCTGGTGGGAGAGAATTCCAGAGACGGACATGGTGCTGTGGCAGGCAGAGGGCACAGTGAGGTGGACATATGAGGAGGATCTTAGGAAGCGGGAGAAGGTGGCGATGTATTGGAGGTCAGAGAGATACAGAGGGGCGAGGTTGTGGATGGCCTCGAAAGCATACAGGAGGATTTTGAATTTAATTCTGAGATTAACTGGGTGCCAGTGGAGTTGTTGGGGGGTTGAGGGGGTTTTAGTGATGATGCGGGGCAGCTGAATTCTGGACCAGTTGAAGTGTATGGAGGGATTTGTGAGGGAGACCAGAGAGGAGAGTAAACTGAACCTATCAAATAAACTTACCATCTTGCCTAATTGGGGTGAGGAGGACTGCAAATTCAAGGCTCTTTGGCATAAACAGACACAAACAATTCAGCTCAGTATTGTACGTTTTGTGTCGGTAGCTCCAAGTTTCATTTTTCAATCCATGCATTAAGTTATATAATTTGAAATAACAAAGCAGGGAATTCCACCTGTACATCTATACAATGACATGCTTGGTAGGCAAAAGCCTCATTGCAAAAACCTGATGCTTTTTCATCAATTCAGACTGTTTTATGGCATCACTGCTGTGAATTTGTGTGTGGTTTGGTCTGAATGGCAATACATCATCACAGATTAGAACACAGTGTGAGGTTCAGTCTTGCTGATTGATGCTGCCCCCTTTAGGTTCTACACAGTTAATTCAAGTCAAGTTTTACACATCCGGTGTAAAACAATACAATAATTAACACAGAGAGGCAACTTCATTTGCAACTGATCCCTTAAATTGGTACAGATCAGGGTAAAGGTATACATAGGTGTGTGAGAATGTGGGAAATGATATACTAGTAATGTCTTCCCCGCCAGTACACAGTAGGTGCCCTTTTAATTTTCGACCCTGCCCTTCCAAATATTTGTGTACACCACTGGTGAAACTGCAACAGTTCGACTGGGAAGAATCTGCTGCTGAACCGCCATCTCCAACTCAACACACTCTCAAACAAAAGCATGCAGTGCTTACATTTATTCACCAGGTGGGGCTCATCATCTGTATCCAAAAAAAAATGAGTTTGACAAACATGAGAGCTTTATTTATTTAAGTGTAAACAGCCAAGTGTGAAATAAGCTCCAAATCAAACATTTATTTTATAAATATGCAAAACATGAATAACGTTTGTGGAAAATGATGTCAAGCACACGTGCGGAGATAGTTCTGTGTATGCGTGTCCGACAGAACAAGTCTGTGACAAACTGAGAACCGAAATATTTAAGTGCTGATCATAATTAAAAGGGATAGTTCAGATTGTACGTGTTAGCTAAAAGGGCATGCTAGCTAAACTTGTGTCCGTAAATTATTTTTTTATTTAGCTGAGCATTATTCTGCCACATTTTACAAATGTGAAGCAGAACTCATACCAGACATTATGGTCCATCCTCCACCGTTTGTAAGACAATGTTTCACGAAATTCAGACACACCAGTGTCATACCAAATTTGTTGGTATGATCTCATTATACTGATTCTCACTGGTCAGACAATTGCCAGTGATATAACAGTCAAGATGCCACATGGTGGAATACTGTCTAGCACTGCTGCCAAAAACACCCAGGTTTTGAGACTTGGTCTGACCATGAGCCTTTCTGCATGGAGTTAGCATGTTTACCATATGTGTATGTGAATGTTCTCCAGGTTTACCAACTCAGGATTGGCTCCATCGGCCCCTGCGAACCCTCATGTGGAGGATAAAGCAGTAGACAATGAATGAATAAATAATATCTGTTAAGAAAACAGTGCTATCCTCCATTTTGACAACTTCGGCAGATCCATACTTATGGATCCTAAGAACTGTTGTAGGTTATAGGATTGCGGTAGGAATTGAGTAAGGAAGGTTGAACTGTAAGGTACTTAGGACTGGCATTAGTCTCAGGAGAGAAGTCACAGTTTGCATATACTCACGTGATTACATGATGCGTTAGGCGTGTCAGTAAGTACCTGGTTTGCCGAATCTCTTCTTTAACTCCACACCACATACTACACACCGTTTGTAGACACTGAAATAGTAGAGAACTAGCATTAATGTGACAAACATTACATTTGTAAAATTATATTTACATAGATGGAACATTTGAGTGTCTGTTGTTGTCCACACAAATAAAGAGCCCCAGGGATTTAAAAATAAAAGAGGTCAATGATGCACGTATGAAGTCTGAAATCTTACTACAAATAAGTAATTTAACTTTTAAAAAAACATGAAAAGAAAATAGTAGATATTGTTGGCTAAAATTAGAAATTAAAAAAAGAAACAGGATATTTATATTATCAAAATAAAAATCATTAAAGTATAATAGCAGTTGTGATGTTTACAGGCATAAACATGAATAAAAATACGGAAGTAAAGGAGGGAAGTGTGAATATTTTGTGGATATAGCATATAAAAAGAGGAGACTGATTGGTGACATACAACACACCTGATGTCTTCACGGAGGTGCTTTCAATCACCTGATGACCACGGCTTCCTCCTCTTATTTTTTCTCTTCCTCCTGCCAACGTCGGTTGCCGTTACTTCGAAGAGAAGCCACATAAACGCGCCGTACTACAACGAAAAAAGTGACCTTTTTAACTACAGAAACTCTCTTTCTACTTTTTTTTGAGGTGTTATGGCGGTTGGCAAACCACTATTTGGTGCATTACCGCCACCATCTGGTATGGAGTGTGGATCTAAATGTCAGAAACTGTTCCTGGAGGAGGGAATATTAAATATTAAAAAACTACGTCAGAGATTAAAGATGATGGCGGTTTTCGACCTGGTCCAGATGGGTGACTCGTCCAGAATGGTGCGTACTAGCTTTTGTCCAGTTAACAGATACTGATACATTGAATTATGTCACAATGTTTGCTTAATTATATGCTTAAAGTTAGCCTTAGCGCAGTGTTAGCCATGATGTGCTTTATTGTCATCTTAATTCTGCCTTAATGTTTGCATATTTGCTCAATTTCAGTTTTGGCTCAAAGTAATCTGAATTGTGTCTCTCACTGTTGGCTTGATGTTAGCTTAGTTAGCTCAATATTAGCCTTGGCTCATGTTGGCCATACCTGTAGCTACCAACAAAAAAAACATTTGGTCTAACAGTGGCTGAATTATTAATGTATGTCAATTGTGGCTTATTGTGAATTGGTGGCCATTTTGTCAGGTCACAGCAGGTGAGTGCAAATATTTATTGCTGAAATATCGACATAAAATCATATATACATAAAAAACTGTGAGCCAAGTGCACTCTTGGTCAGATTAGGTAATGTAAACAATATGTGAGGGTCAGCTGCTTCCTACATCAGGAAAAAAATATATTATTGACCTACAATAGTTCCATTTTCTATTTTCAGTGACGTTGGACTTTAAATAATAATAATAATAATAATTAACAGTCCACTGGAGCAGATTATCTACTAAAATTCTGATGGAATGAAAACGGCAGAATGTCAAACTTAATCTGGTAAAATGTATTATGCTGCACTTGCCTTAAATATAAACAAGATGTGCACCAAACTATTCAGCACAGTTTCATGCAAGGGAAAGTCAGGCTACAATTAATAACAAGAAAAACATCAACGACTCTACAGTGCTGCTTTTGTTGCTGTTAGGATACAATGTCCTAACCCAAACAACAACAGAAGCTCTTCATTGTTTCCTGTCAGTTATTTAGCTACATGTGCTCTTTATTGTCAGTTAACTTTTACAATCACTAAATGCTTACTTATTTGGACCCTTATAGTTGCCTCACTTAGTAAGAACTGAGAAATTTCAGAAATTAAAATAACCAACTGGCACAATATATATCCAGTTCAGGATAACAATGATTTTATAGCTTGTTGAGGCAGGTGATGTATGGTTACATATGGATTAGTTACATTTCTGTTCACTACCTTGCAGCGTCTCAGTTGCAAAATATTGTGATTTTGTCAATTATTTGTATCCACATGTAAACGTCTACATGAACCATGTTGAATAGATTGAGAGTGAGAAACAAGAAATAGCCTTTCCATATCTTCAAGTTTTCTGGTACTCCATGTAGGATAAAGTTGCCTGAAAACATAATAAAAAATAGCAAATAAATCCTAATAAAAGGAGAAACAAGCCCACAAAAATGTGTGTACATTGTGTGCACCATCTTTCTCCTGAGTCATCAGCTTAAGAAGTCACGCAGAAAAACAACCAGAGAGGACAGGATATGACTTGCCCTCATTTAAAATACACATGGTCAGGCTTGTGGGGAAGGTGTGTCTACAACACAGAGCTAAATATTATGTACCACATATACATAAATATTGATTGTTGTCTGCATGTAGGTGAAGCAGAATATGTGCTAATTCCTCTAACGAGTAAACAAAGTCTGGCCCTTGTTTGGTTGGTTGCTATAGCGTTTTTGTTTTTGTGTTTTTTTACCGGCAGATGAGATCTTGCTTCTCCACTTCCCTGAGCTTTAATCATCAGAGAAAAGTTGGCAAACAAAAAGAAAGCGAGAGGGTGGTGAAGAGACAAAACGGGGAGAGAGGGCGTGAAGTACAGTAGAGTGATAGAGTTACACTGGGTCACAAGATATAAACCCATCTCATTATAAGGTGCATTCCTGTCACTCAATACAAACTCATCTTTCAGGTCTTTTGGTCTAACTGCAGTTACATTAAATGATATACCAGAAAAGAATATCATTTATGGACGTCTTTGAGACACCCTAAATAGCAAGAATTTCAGGTTCACAACATGAGTTGTAAACCTTCATCTACCACCAGAAAAAAATTAATTGCAACTCCTGGTTTTATTAATCGATAATAAATCATTTACCTCAGGTATAAGGCATTGATAAGGAAGTGTTTTATGTTATCAGAATGTGTGGGGAAAAAAGACTGAGCAGATTAATATAATATATCTGATCAATTTATTTAGCATTGACTACATGACAGCGTAGACATGAAAGTTGGTTAAAATTTCTTACCCAACCTGGCAACACAAACTTTGGTCTACTTAGCAGCCGATAATGGACTTCTAGATCACAGGTAAATAAGTTATCAGTAAAAGTAAGCCAATGTATTTGCCAATTGTTGTCTTCTTTCTTTTTCACGTCACTAGAGTCTCTTCACGTGTGTACATATGTAGTCTTTACGCTTATCACAGAACTGCATTTTAAATCGCAACTGTTTGCTATACTACGACTAATACTCAATTTGACAAACTACAGCTAAAAGTAAACATGAAATATTTTCAAGATGTAACATTGTTGTAACATTGTGAGGAAAAATAATGTGTATACTTCGGTTTACTCATCTTGACAGAGAACATAGGCAGCTGATAGTTTTTTTTAAACTAAATTACCAAACCAAATTTTCACTAGCTTTCAGAAGTGGCTCATTCATACATTTGCACACTCACACACTTACTCTCTCACACACACACCAGCCAATGTAGGCTGACCCCTCATTTTACATACAGTACATATGTGAACTTCTAGTCTCTTTTGAAATGGTATTGGTTCAGGTGTAGTTCTTAATGTGTGGTTTGATGTTCCGTCTTGTGATATGAGCTTTGGTCACTGTAGTAATCTCAGTCAAGTCTGTGAAGGTTCTTTCTCAGTCATCCTGGTCATAGCCATCTTCAGTAGTTTGCTGTCGGCAACTGCAGTTTTAACTCAAGCTAACTACTGAACAATCTCAGTCAAGATCTCGTAACTTCTTCCCAGACTCAAGGGCATTTCTGCAGCTGTACAGCCATTTGATAATCCGTGCATTGCGTTCAATCACTGACGTCCCCTGATGTAGATTTCCGTGCAGCTTTTCCTCTTGAAGGCCATCACTGTCACCGCTGCTCCTGGAGAAGCCGTCGTCTGTAGAGACACTGATGCTCCGGATGTTTAGTGAAATTTCATCTGAGCGTGCCGAAAAGTTCTCTCTGCCCAGAGACTCGATGACCTCCCCCTCAAGCCCACAGTACATAAAGAAAGCATCAAAGTCTGCAAAGTTTTTGGAATACCTGGAGCTGATGTCTGAGTGAGAACGACTCACACCTTTGCCGGCCCTCCTTTCAAACTCTGGGACAGCGAGGAGACCCAATGTCACCTTTGACCTAGGACCCCTGCTCTCTGTGACGCGTTCTGCTGATCCATTCTTCTTCCCCTCTGACTGGCTGGCAGCTCCATGTGGGCTACATTCCTTAGCCGTTTCCTCAGGTGTGGTGTCCTCGTTTTCACATTCTTCATCTCCCACCTTAACTAGTGGGACATTTTTGTTAACCAGCCTCCTACGAGCTGCATAGTGTTTCCTACCTGCTGCTCCCTTGAGCAGATCACATTTTTGTCTGTAAAGTAGAAGAGAGTCTGGTCGTTTTTTCGAGCTGCATCGACGTATTTGCCCTGGAGAACATGCACCAATTGTAGCCTCCTTTGGGTGACTCACTGTGACAAGTTTCTCACCACGGTTTGAGCTCCGTTTGGAAGACTCTGTGCTGCTCACAGAGGCTGATCCTAGGCTGATCAGTGACTCCTGAGTAGTGTGGGCCACCTGTTGGCTTTTCACATATTTAAGTTTGCTTGCTGCAAGCCTCTCCACGGCGCTCATGCCTCCTTTTGTCTCGCTCTCCAGCTCCATTTGCTTTCGAAAGTACTCAGGACCCTTCTCGAGGATTTTTGTGGTGTCGCTGCCCGTCTCCATTGTGATTTTAATAAAATCCAAAGAGTGGGTAATCCTTTAGTGTGCACTACAGCCTCTTCGGTGTTACAAGTAAAAGATTCCATTCAAGCCCGTTCTTTGCCTGAGCACGTATCACAGGACATTTCACCTTGTCTGTTCAAAGACACATCACATTACCCCACCCATCCTGTGCAAGGCTCATTTTAACCAAACACAAGTCTGTTCAAAGTACACCTGATACCATCATAGGTAAGAACATTGAAAGCTGACACTCCTGCATGATTTTTTTTTCTCTACCCCTACTGGAATTCTGTGTTTTTCATGCTTGTTTCACAACACTGGACAAAATCCTCAATTTTCTAATGAATATTCCATTAAAAAAACATTTTACCAACTCATTCACAAGAGTAACTGATTAATGAAATAGGCGTGGTGCCCATAACAGTGCCAGTATTGCACAATACATGTTTTTCCCTAACCAAATTACACAAGTAGGTGTATGATGATGCGTTACACTGTGTAGATAAGGCAGGTACAGTATATTACAGTAACTGTTTATCAAAGCAACCAAAACAATGTAGAACTCAAAGAGAAACAACGTTTGATGAATTCAAGGATTTGTATTTGTCACGTGCACAGAGATACAGAGTAAAACATGCAGTGACATGAGGAGGCTGCAAACACAAAAATAATTAGTAGCAACAGAAAAGTTCCTGTATGTTATTGGAGTGAGTACATTGGTCCTTTTAAACCTGTGCAAGGTGGATCTAGAATGATCACAGACTATTTACGAGGACACATAAAACACTCCCGACCACCAGCGCAATGAGCCGTAGTACCTGGCCTTGAGGGCATGTTTTCTTTTCAGGTTATGACTTACAAAGGCCAATATAAATACCTGATACATTCCAACACTCCCACGTGGTTGTTACAACTATGGACAATAAAGAGAATGAGGTTCAAGTAGTGTTGTATTGTCTGTAGTTGGGTCGTATACACATGTCACCATAGTTACCTGGACCTATTTTATTGATTTCTAGTGATTTTGTCCTTGTTGGTTTTATTTTGTTACTCACCTCTTGCCCTGTCACTCCTAGTGTGTGTGTGTGTGTGTGTGTGTGTGTACTCGCCCTTTTCCCTTTGTTTTCTGTTGGATTGTCTGTTGCTTTACTGTCTGTGTTTCTTTGCCAATCCTGACAACACACATGTTTACGAAGGTCTAAAATTCACACTGTTTGTTGTGCCAGTCATGAAAAATCCCCACAACTGAGCAAATTTATGAACGTGTTTCTTTTCTTCTATTCCTCTAATAAACCATAGAAAGGGTTGCAGATAATTCAGAATAAAAAAACGCAAAAAATAAAACAAAACAGGAAACGCATTCATACATAGAGATCAGTCACAAAACCAGTTACCAGTTGTTTTAATGTTGTGGTTGATTGTGTGTGTATTTATATTCTTAAATAGAGAATCAAACCTTCTTGGCCTACAAAAGCTGCAAGATTAAGGTTTGTGTGCAATGGATTGATTGAATTTAAAGCGGGACATCGCAAATCCCATCATAAAAATTAAAGGGTAAGAACTGAATCCCTGTTCTGTGTAATTGGAAACAGTCACTGAACTTGAATCCAAAACATCTGTGCTAAACTGAACTGTAAAAGTTACTTATCACTCGGTTTACGTGTTCTAAAGGCAGAGAGGGGCCACTCGGAACACAAACTGTGAAAGTCGTCGGACTAAATAAGGCGTGTGTCTTCGGCTTAATTACCTTAGAAGACAATCCGATTCAACTCCTCGACTCTGAGAGCAAAACCACATAGTGGATTTGTCACTGTAACCATCTAGCACCACAGAATAAGACATCTTTGTTGTCTTTCTGCTTGTTTGTTTAAAGGAGGACAGAGACACGTCAATGACCTAAAGACCTGGCTATTGATTCCACCTCAAATCAGTTAAGCGCGCACACACATTTTTAGTGTGTGTGTAAATTATAAAACCACATCTGGGTTTTGTGTTGATTGCAATTATTTAACTGTATGACTTCTTTTGGCTGGATTCCCTAAAATCAGACTGAGCAGTCCATTTGGGGATTCAGCAGTGTTTACTTAGGCTTTGTCCTTCCTTCATCCCGCTTCAAATGAATCCTGATGTTCTTAAAATTAATTTCAGATTTTCTGATACAGTAAAAGTCTGGTCGCTTAGTTATGGTGCCATAAGCCAAGACTGCTGGGGGAACAGCCATTATGCAGCCAGCACTCACTCACTCACTCACTCACTCTCTTTCATCTCTCTCGTCTCCTCTGTTAATCTGTCTGACTTTCTCCATCTCTCTCTCTCTCTCTCTCTCTCCCTCCTCCCCTTCTCAGCACTCACACTTTGTCATGACAATAACTTTGTTTTCTCTCCCTCCCCCTAGTTTGTGATCTTCCTGAGGGTCACACAAGGAGCTGGATGGAACCAATCCCAGATGACATTGGGGCAAGAGGTGCCATGTACACATCTTAGACGAGATGATGAAGTTATTGATCCCAGTGGGTGACAAGGTTAAGAGGCTTTACAAAAAAAAAAAAGCGGAATATGGAGTGTTAAATGGCCAATAAATGGATTCTAATATATAATTGATAAACAGGTGTGATCAATGTTGTATTTGAACAGTGAATGAATAAGCTCTATGAAACTACTTCTAACAGCCCACAACTTAAGTTCTTCCACCTTCACTGTTGCTTCATATTCAGCTACAGGCAGGCATCTTTTTCCCAGCCAAATATTTCATAAAATCATCTGTGCACTACCGACCACACAGCAGACAGTCCATTTTTTGGTATCCGGCCTCAATCTCTTTCTCAGAGGGTGGATGCCAACAAATGGAGTGAATCAAAGCTGAATTTTTGTTCCTGAGGCCAAAACTCCAAATGAGTGATAATGTTGCTGTGTGAGAGATCTGTAAGTAGCCTAAATATATTTACTTTTCTCAAAAGACTATTACACCAGAATGCAACTTAATTTCTGATTTAAACACTAATCCCAAACTGATAATGGTGATTATACTAAAATAATTTCACCTACACTTTCGACCACAAAATCCATGTTTTGAGTTTGCCCAATTGCACATTTGTTACATGTTATTTTCCACCTCATTATTTTCTTCCCTCATTTTTCTTTTTCTAATTTCTCCATTGGCATACAGTTCCTTTTAAAATGACTTGTCCTGAGGAGGAAGCTACAATAGCATGCGCACACACACCGTGACTTCAAAACCTCATGTGTCTCATCTTATGAAATATGTTGTTGGATGCTGTCTGACTGATGCTGAAATCTTCTTAATTGGAAAAAGGGAGAGGAAGCAGCCTGTGCGAGCAGAGTAAACATGAACACTGACATATTTAGTCATTTTCCCATGAGCCCTCTCACTTTAATTTAATCCTTGACTCATGCTGCAAGTTGGAAAAATATATTCTACACTTAAATGCGGGAGTGCATCATCTGCTAATTGTGTGTTTATTGATTCATTCACAATAATTACCACCCATCCTTGAGACGTGAATGAACCTGGCTGACTCAAATAAAAATGAATTGCACATTATTAAATTTAATTGATACAGGCATCTTTTGCTTGCAGTTATTGTTTGAGTCTTATGTAAACTAAAGTGATAATTAGTCATTAAGCATTCAACACAAATTTTACAGGAATATAAGGTCACCATCACCTCCCACTCAGTCAGCCGCTATTTATCACAAGTGCGTCTTACTGTATTTCTGTAAACAACTGTGTGGATGATTACTGGACTTTTTTTTTTAATGGCACATCAAACATTTTAATCATCAATTTTTGTTGTTATTAGTTGGTGGCCTATTTTTTTGGCCTGAGGGCAGAGACAAAATAATAGCTTTTTACTCACAAACACAATTTAAAACTGATCTAAACAATATTTTTATACTACATGTAGTTGGTCTGGTGACACGTGTATCACCTGATGCAGCAGAACTCTCTCAGCTCCAACGCTAACACATCTGCAGAAAAACCTCCTCCTGATGTTTTTTTTTCTGACCAGACATACAAAGCCAATCAGATAATGTCTGATTATGCAAAAAAAAAAAAAAAAAAAAAATCGGATTTTTCCTGGCAGTTTGATTAAGGCGTATGAAGTTTTGTCTCACAGCTCCTATCACACACCCTTACTTAAGGTTTTTGTTTTCCCCTCACTGCTCTCATCACCATTTGTTAAAGCTCTAATCAACCCACTGTGGGCTCTACCACCTGGGCAGAGAACAGCAAACAGACTAGATGGTGAAGCGGTTTGCTAAAGAGCCAGGTATTTCCCTTTTATGAGTTAAAGGAAATTTAAAACAGAGTAAACAACATTCTTAAATTAAGGCCAGTATGACTTGTTTTGTTCCGCTACTTCTTTTGGGGATTCCAAATGTGTATCCACCTATGTGGACTGGGTTTCCTTTCTTTCCTTAATTAATTAATTCATTCATTCATTCATTCATTCATTCATTCATTCATTCATTCATTCATTCAAAAATGCCCCTTTTGGCAGTCTCCGAAACAGAGGGAATAGTCCACACAAGGCTCAGTGCAGATTTCCATGTATCCTCAAATTCGTCTGCCAGATATTGAGCTTCAAGGCTACCACAGTGCATGACAGCTTGTTTTTTCCTGCCCATAATTTGTCAAAAAAGTCACTTGACGTAAATAAACCTGGGGTAATTAATGTGCAACAATATGTATGGGAAAAGGGACTCAAATGGTTTGAAAGTTAAACTTTATTCTAATTCCTACCATATGAAAAAATAAATATGCACTGTTGAAACCCAGTTATTGAAGATATATTTGGGTTTTTTGCAGCAGGTCAGTAATCAGATTCTTTTTCTCGGTTTCACTGATGTCATGGTGTCGTCCACACAAATCCAAGAGTATGCTAATACATAACTGCTGCATTTAAAAAAAAAAAAAGGTGAAATCTCACGTTAGGGCAACACATGTGACATTTATCCAAATGTCGTCAGATGGTCTACAATGAATAATCCTTCCCTAAGCATTAAAATAGCATCTTATTTAGATTTAAATTTTATTTTAAAGATGCATATGACACATGCACTTGATAAGATGTATACATTTCACAGGATAATGAGCAAATAACAAAAATAGAGTTTGTCACATTGAAATGATTCAAATCTTTGATTGTGGTGATTCAATCACATGCTTGATTGCAACAAACAGGGAATACATAAAACTATAGTGCAATATCAAAAACAAACTTTGCAAGTATAATGAGAGCCAAACATGAAAGAACAAAGCATCTGAAGTCTTTAATTATTATTCATAGTAATTATTTCCTACATCTTAAAACATGGCAGGCCTGGGTTTCATAACTGCTTGTTCTGCACTTAATGTTTCTCTGAACAGTTCCTTTTATATTAAAGAATGTTGTAAAGAAAAATTGTTGTTTTTGCTAACACCATACTGACTCCATCCATCACATCTGTAACTGTTAACACACCAAAACATCCTATTCTCTTAGAAAGTGGGAGACTAATAGTCACATGTTGTCCAGATTAAAACAAATCCTTGCATGAGTAATGGATCAGCGAGCGCAATCGAATGGAAGCATGCCTTTTAGCCAATGGGATTTTCTGCACAAGAACATCTGTGACATTCATCATTTGAATTCTCCTAATGTGGAGCAAATGAAAAGAAAACTATAGAATAATGACTGCGATGACTGTAAATGTCTGAGCAGAAGAGCTTAAGCCTGATGTGTTTTCCACTATTTGCAAACTATTAACACTTACACTAAAAAAAGAAATGGCTGAGTGTAACCCCAACATAAGCACGGATGCTCAGGCACTGACAGGAGCAGCCACCTGTGTATGAGACACTACACTTTTTTTTTAGGACTCTGCTCTTCATGTGGTGTTTTTATCAAGTTGCAGTGTGGTGGTAGGGTTTGGCTTCCACTTTTACCGGGCTTCACAACACGTGGAGACTGCATTCATAACATTTTGCTGAGAACGCAAAAATGAGATGACATCTTTTGGCAACAAATGTTTATATTCTTTAAATTTAGAGCATGCAGAAGTTTTAGAGTGTTGAGCAGAGGCCGATTGTGGACGAGAACAAAGCTATTTCATATTATGTCTCAGCAGCATTCTGTTCAGTGAAGTTTTATTATGATTTATTTATTATGTTTGGGTGTTGATCTTACAGCAGAGACAAGAGACAATGGACATGGTAATAAGGACATGAAAAAATAAAGACCAATTAATTGTTCTTCTCACTTGATTTGTGAGTTTTCCAAGATTATGTCAATGTCCTCTCGGAAGAGCTCAGACAGCCAAACCAAAAACAGTCCTTTTTTTTTTTTCTTTTGAATAGTGTGAATTATTGTCATTAGTGGGGATTTATAAATGCTATGTATTTACCTCGAGGTATAGCCCATGGTGTAGTGGAATTGGAGGTTGACTTGTAACCGGGGCAAGGTGGGGTCAGGGAGGAAGAAGAAATATGTCAAATCAAATATGTGGATCACTGAAAAAGCAGGTGTGGCGACCCCTAGAGATGGAGTAGCGCAAAGAATACAAATGTATCTACTGTACCTCTATCTGTCTATAAATCATTAAACTTTAATTGCCTGTGATTGAGTAGTTTGTTCAACAGCATCTCAGGTGTGTGATAGGATGTAAGATGTTCTCTGGGCCCATTTCCGGATCTCGATGGCCCTTTCTGATCCAGCGCTGGTGTTTATTACTTTCAGAGCGGATGACTTTGGCCTTTTCCCAGTCCACGATGTGATTTCCCCTTTTGCAGTGGTCAGATATGGCTGATAAAAAGGGTATGCTGTAGTTTAGATTGTATCAATCAATCGCTCTCTACACACAGCATGTGTCTTCTTGAGTTTAGCAAAATTTACACATGTGAAATGTGTTAAGTCAAAAAGAACCTGTTACGTACAAACACGAGCATGATGGTGGTCTTAAAGCAAAAATATCCATTGATGTCTGTCCTGCTGGGGTCAGTTATTTATTGTAGCGCTTCCAGTAGAATTACTCAGTCTTAATCTTTTGTTTTTCTAGTACGAAGTGCGAAAAACGTCACCACTTATTTCCATCCACGTCAACAGGGTAGTTTAGGGATTAGCCTGTGCTGAATATAGGTGCTTTACTTGATCCTCCGCATCTGCGTCTCATTATTGAAGGTAAGAAGGTTTACCCCCGCCCTCAATCAGCATCACAGAACTCACAGACACAGAAACTCAATTAAACAGTTAGGATAAAAAAACCTGTTTTTTTATGAAAACAGAAACAGACAGTAAGTCAAATGGTGATTTACTGGTGACATCCTTTTTTGTCAGCTGTTAAGGGACCTGCATGCCCCAGCACAGATTTTTTCAGTCTGCTTTTCGTCTCCAAACTTTTTATTTCTGCTCAGAAGGAATGGCCACCAGCACTCGAAAAGCAAGAGGTCAACACAGTGTATTCAGTCCTCACAATTGCTTTCACAGCCATGACCTGGTTCAGTTTAACATTGTGCTTATTCTCATTCATATTCTCACACCTGCAGTGCACTGGATGTTCCATTGTCCTGGACTTTGTTCTCTTCAGTCTCTCTGCTAGTGCGGCAAAGCTTTGTTTGAGGTTTCCGAACGGCACTTAAGAACATCCTGAGTAAAAGTCTGCGGTATTTTTTTTCTTCAGTTGGATCTCTACAGGTGTGACAAAACACTTCCTGTGTTTGCCTTTGTTTTGCCTTCCAGGAATCCAGATGTATGTCTGAGCATCATTAGGATGCCACGGTTGGATACATTTACTCCAGAGGTGTTAAATGCTTTGTTTCTTTTCACATTTCCTTGTCTTTTTACATTTGCTGGCATCGCAAACACCACAACCTGCTTATAAGACAAGACAATGGACAAGTGGAAGTAAAGTTAACACATCTGTGTAAACAGCTGTATTGTGATTGTGTGGTAAAGCTCTCATTCCATCTGGGTTTGTAAACCCGGGTCTTTATGCTGCAAGATAACAGTTCTAGCCACTTTGCCGCCATGTGATCCGTTTATGCGATAGTTATCACTTATATAAATTGTTGCATTCTAAATTGTCTTTAGTGTTGAATTGTATTCTGAATTTTAAAATCCATAATAATCA
Organism: Solea solea; assembly: GCF_958295425.1. Classification (NCBI taxonomy): domain Eukaryota; kingdom Metazoa; phylum Chordata; class Actinopteri; order Pleuronectiformes; family Soleidae; genus Solea; species Solea solea. Next base: position 11,703,089 of record NC_081150.1, read on the forward strand.
AAAAACATAACCGTGTTACTCCCAGTGTGTGCAGCTCTTCCATGGCACACTTTCAAACAGACTCGGAAAAAAAGGTCAAAAAACCGTATGATTGTGAGCAATGCGTTGAGCAATGCATTGATCAACGCGATCAATGCGTTGATCAATGCACATCACCTATATCAGGCATTGGGCCTGATATAGGTGTGTGCATTGATCAACGCATTGCTTTTGCAAGGTCATACTACAGACTTAGAACCGATTCTGTAAATAGAGTTCTCAACCTTTTCTTTGCTGTAATTTACCATAAGTGTGAGACAATAGGTCATTGTAAAGAAAGAATGTAATGCCATGCAACACTGTGTAATTACAAAAGTCATCTGTTTTGCTCCAGGATTTTCTCATGACCTGTGCAATTCCCATCCGGCCTCAGGAAATCACACCAGGAGTCTACACAAAAAGAACATAGCAACTTGAAATGTACAGATTTGCCAGTATTGTTCTCTGACATCAGAAGTGTGGATTTCATCAATCATCGGTTTACACGTGTCTTCAACCCAGCTGTGTCTCTACGTCAACGGGTATCTTAGATGATAATCCTCCCTGTAACTTTAACTTTTGCTATCAACACTTCAAGGCCAAAGTTTACTAATCTGGTGATAAAATATAAGTGATTGTTACAGGCTGGTGAGCCAGATTTGCATGTGTTTCAGATCAGTGCAAATTTGTTCTTTCCTGTCTGGCAAGCATATGTCTTTTTTTTATTTACCAAATACCTTGCAAGACCAAGCCATTGAAACAAGAACAAACCCATGCAGTTGACGAATATTAGCAAAATTAACCAAATTTGATATATATTTTTTTCTTTCTGCATAATCCATATCACTACAATGGACAGAGGGAAAACACAGGGAATCAAATTAATGATGGTTAAATTCCATTTAGCTGCCTCAGTTTCAGAGTGCATGCTGAATCACTGTCACAGAAATCCTGATTTACATAAACTGAACCGAGCTATTATGTTATCAGTAAACCATGTGTTTAAAACATGTTAAAATGTCTTAGGTGTACATCCCCCCCACACCCATTTACTGGTGCATTTACTTGTACTTAAATGTAAACAAGAATGCACCACATTTTATGAATGATGACATGGAGGTTTAAATGAAAAATCTTATCTTCTAATTTTCTCGTGGCTCACATATAAAGATTATTTGAAGATTTTACATAGTATGTATTTATGTATATGTACCTTTGTCCAGTGATTTCCAGCAGGCTGTGCATTGAGAGACGTACAGTAATAGAGTCCTCCACTTTAAGTTCTTAAGGGGAAGAATAGAATACCTCTTAAAGCAATCTTATTTTATTCCTTTAAACTTTAACCTTTAATGTTTGATTCCTTCACACTTCAAGAAATGGGAAATTACAATTTTACATGTATTATCACAATAGCAGTAGTTATTATATATATCAGTAAATGTACATGGTGTGACCCTGAGATCATTTAAGTTAGAAAATAAAACAATATGGAAAGTAATAAAATAAAGTAGCCGAAAGTAAATGTACGGGAAGAACATTGTAGTACTACGGGAGAAACTTCCTTGACAAGACTAAAAAACAATCCATTATCCACATGTGTACTACCGACTCTCCCAGCTGCAGTTCAGTCCCAGACCGAGAGAGGCAGCAACGCGCAGCATTGCCGGAAACTAGACGGAGAAGACGGAAGAAACGAGGACAGCAACCGAAAACCCGTATAAACATGGCAGGCAGTAATAACAAGTCTGTTTTGTTTGTTTGCCTGGGTAAGAAGCTTGTTTTAACCCATTACAAACTAAATTATATATAAGTATGTATAACATGTGTTTACAGTTCAAGGGTGTATTATTTTGTTATAATATAATCGAGTTACGTTTCTCTTAACCGAAATCCGACTGACTTCCGCAAGTCAGTCGAATGAATGAATGCATGAATGACCTTTCGTAAAATATCGTTATTCTTTGACATTGTCTAGTGTGATAGTAGCACAAGCTACATTGTGTTTTTTTATGAAAACGCCGAGTCACATTTCGGTGATATCTTCTTACAGAGTTTTGCAAATGTCGCCCGGTTTATGTCATCAGTCGGTTTACGGCAGATCAAAGTACATCCTGGAGGCTGGCAACTTCCCTGACTCACTAAAACATAACACACAGAAAATATGAATTAGTTAGAATTATTGCAGGTGTTCTCTCTGAGTTCAACAAAAAAACCTCAGCAAAATAATGCTGAGGCGACAGACACAAAGTAATTAAAAGTAATTTAACTTGACTTAAGTAAGACTGTTGATTAATGAAATGAAATAAGAACACATTGTTCCTTGTCTTCCATAGGTAGTAAAATGTTACATAAAATATTACATGTCATTGTGTTACATTAACATGAGTGTTAAATGTTAATGCAGTTTATATATGTATATATGTATGTATATATATATGTATATATGTGTGTATATGTATTATATTTTTATCAGATTATATGTGTAATGTGGCTGAATATAAACTAAGCAAATATGACACGTATATTGTGTATTGTAGGTGAATACCCGGTGTGTAAATGTTTAAAAATGTAAAAACTTGTCTGTGGCTTTGAAACAGGGAATATCTGCAGATCCCCCATCGCTGAAGCCGTCTTCAGGAAGATGGCAACAGATGCAGGCGTTGTTCATGAGGTAGTCACTTTATTATATTATTATTACATTGTGAAATACATGCACAAGCCTTTTTCCTTGAAGTATGTTATTTAGTACAGCTATTAAATTAGAACAGAAATAATAGTGTTGAGCACACAATAGATAGATAGATAGATACTTTATTCATCTCACAGAGAAATTCACAGTTCAGCAGCTCCAGAATATGTTACACGATAGAAACATAAGAGGCATGCAGGTCTATGTACAGTCTAAATATAAACTGAAACATATGTATAAAAAGGAAAAAAGAAAAAATATATAAAAAATATAAAGGCGTTGTAGAATAGAATAGACAATAGAAACACTGAACAATCAGAGCAGCTTTACAGGTTTTGTTTTTTTATCTTCACTGGCAAGAAAATGTAAGTGAGCCCTCGTAAAGCATCAACGCACTGTGCTGACGCAAGTAACACTTTCATAAAAGTTTGCTGATGCTTTAGCTCAGATTTGTGCCTTGTTTGAACTGTGTATGATGTTGTTCCATAGCAGCTTCACTGAGTTATTGTCTGGGCTTTAACTGGTTCACTGAAAAGGCAGACTCCTGACTCCATTTGTGCCATAAGCCACCAGATTCACATACAATTAATTCAAAATGATGCAAATATTTGTGCGTGTAATAGATAATTTCTATTAGGGTACACAAATCTGTACTCAAATGTAAGAGTTAAAATGGTTCCTACTTGTTCTTGCCACTACATTTACATACAGTTGATTATTAATCAAAGCAGGCCTGAGCAATATGCTCAGAAAGGTTATCGCAATAAACATTTTCAAATGTTTGATATTCATAATTATAATAGTACATGTAAGCTGATGAAATACTGGTTTTTGTGACTGCATGTCTTATACCTCAAAATACATTAGTGCAATGCATAAGCATTAATATATGTTGAAACGTTATACCAATAAATATTAGTCAATTATTTCACAGCCCTTAATCAAACCATACTTTTCTCTCGGTGATAAATGAATGGTTATTGGTATTAAAGGTTGGCTGATGATCACACATAAATGTGATGTCATTTTTATTGAGTGCCTGGTCATTTTCAGTATGTCATGGTTCCTACATGAAGTGCAGTTGAAGCTGTGAAGAACATGTCACAGTACTTGAAATGCACTGTACGATGTCTGAACTTGAGTTGCACAGTTGAATCAGACCTCTGTTATTCTTCCCTGTGCTCTGACCAGTGGATAATAGACAGTGCTGCCACCTCCACCTATGAGTTAGGAAACCCTCCAGACTACCGTGGCCAAGCCTGCATGGAGAAGCATAATGTGCCAATGAGGCATATAGCCAGGCAGGTATGACCACCCTTCTCTACACTTGTTTGCAGTAGTTAGCGCCCCCCTTTTTCCTCTCTGTTGTTGCAGTGGGTCATAGACAGTGGCGCCACATCTGACTGGAATACAGGCAGCTCACCGGACGCCCGTGGTCTGGATTGTCTCAGGACTCATGGTGTTGAGACAAACCACAGGGCCCGACAGGTACAACCAGATGTGTCATTACTCTCCTCACATCACTGACATTTTTTTGTATGAGTGAAGTTGGAAAAATTACATTTATTCCACATCCAGAGGCTGTTGTCTTACACTAAGAACAAGTATCATGTACCTTTGCTTTTAAAACACAGTCATGTATTTGGTGACTGAGTTTACCAAGTTCAACTTTGCCACTAATCTTTGTATTTCCTTTTTTTTCTTCTTTTTGTTTTATTTTCCCGCCAGTTTACTGTTGCACCTTTGTCTGTTACGTAATTAATTATTTTCATTGTAATTATAGCCTTGTATTTTACAGCCTTTTAAATTGCAACAGTGTGATATAAGTTACCGTGTCCTTGTTTGTGCTCCTTGTGGTTTGCTGTCACATTTTGACTGTTTTCATTTTGAATTTTGCCCGCACCCCCTTATTGTGTTAGCACTGTTTGGACTTGCTTTTTACTTTTGCCTACTTTAACAGTATGATAAGCGATATGTGAATGCAGACTGTTCACCAGTTAAGCTGGTGAAGCCCAACCCTCAGATACAGTGACGACTTGTGAGAGTTAGGGGAAGGTTTTATTGTAGCATGCAAGAGGAAGTAAAAATGTGGCCTTATCTGATGTTGATTTGGTGCGTTCATACCTGTTCTTGGAGCCGTCTGTTTTGTGATCCGTCTGAGCAGGGCCTTAGCTTCTGAGGACACAATCCTAGGGTTTAAGAGATCTCATGACTTGTTCCAAAAAAGGAACCGGTTTGGATTTTCTTATTTGAGTTTTTCTTTAATTTAATGTGCTTTTATTTCTTTCCTTTTCAGTTCCTTATGTCTCAAAATAATTAATATTTTTACCGTGTACAAGTTATTTACTAGCTTTTTTTTTTAGGATTTCAGATCTTTCTGGACAGTGTATTCGAACTCCACATTCTTTACATTTGGGCACAACACATGTTTTAATGTTTTAATTTCCACCAGGAATGGCTGTAAAAGTTTTACTATAGGAATATAACTAGTTTTTTCAGGTGATAATTGTATAAAGAAACATTTGCACAGCTGGTGTATATTTCATTTCAGAAATGGATCAACACACAACAAAAACTTGCTAATGGCAAAGAGGACACATACTGACAATTAGCTGGATGTGACAATTGATAGGACAAGTTAGGAATGTTTTGTTCACTGCCAGGTAAAATGAGACGATCTACAGTCTTAAAGGATTTAAATTGTTTGTTGCCTGACCAAATTGCTGCTGGTGTTTCTCGTTAAAATTCCTTGAAATAAATCTTAACGTCGGGATACATATTAATAAATACTCATAAAAACTATTGCTGCACCATCATGTTCATATTTAGCATTCCAGCTCAGTTTTCCCTCTTTGCTTGAAGCATAGCATACTGTTAATTAGCAAGGCAAACCCTTGCTGGCAAATGTTTGTGTTGGTACAGCAGATGATATTTATGTGATTCCTTCTCACCGCCAAGATCAATCTATAAATATGGTGGAAAGGGAATTTGATTTAGAATCAGATTTAGGTCTACTTTGCTAAAATGATGGCGTCTGTTGGAGGTGTGACTCTGATGAAGCCAATCAATCACTGTATCACATTGCAGCATGTGTTTTAAATCCTGAAACGGGCCTGCTTTTACCCCAAGATGTTTGTCTGTGTAGGGCTTTCAACTGTTATGATGTGCTGGTTTTTATCCTCAGTGCAACTCCTACTCCCCTGTGCACTTCCACACTCTCTTTATGTTTCCCTGAGAGATCTCACCCTATGCCTGAGAGCTCATCTAATCTCCTCAAAGCAGGAGAGAGGTTCAACCCTTGGCTTAAACCCAGCCAAATCCACACAATGAGCACTGACAAGCAGTTCTCTTTCCTCCTCTCCTTTATCACCACATCAATTTATGTCACTGGTGTTTGCTCCCACCCTCTATTTTTTTTATTCTATCTATCTTTGTCCGTTTTTTCACCCAATTTATTTTGTTTGATTAAGTTTACTGAACCATTGGCTCTGCCAGTTGTCAAGCCGAATGTCCAGGTGAAAAATGCTTGATTATCGCACAGATTTGCTGGATTAGACACTAATGTAACTAAGGGTTATCTTCAGGTAGCATAAAAACATTCCTTCATTCCTTCCTATTGAGCTTGTGTTTAATCTATTAATAAATATAACACGTAATTTTAAATATTTTGTTTAGTTTCTGTTGACATATCCCTCCAAATCCTACATTTTTGACCTTTGTAAGAAAGTAGACATTTTTATATCAAACCTATGAGTAAATTATTTTTTATTGAACATCTGATAGATAGCCAGAGTTTTTGGTCTTTTTCCAACACCCTTACAAAATAGGTGAAATATTTGGCATTATTTCTGACTATGGGCTATTGCCCATGGATCAATTGTCAATAGAAAAATAATGCTTTGAAAAACACTGTTTTCCCATTAAGCATATATTAGAAGTATATAGTGATAGTATTTAATGTTGGCGTTAGTGAAGTTGGAATAAAATAAAGCGTCTCAGTGAGTGGACCTATCATTGTTGATGCATAATTTACTTTAATATGCACTCAAACATGATTATTTGCTGTTAACTGTCAGTCTTTGACAATTTGTTTACTGAATCAAATCAATCGATTGGTTTGAGTCAAATAAAACAATTTGACAACATCATCATTTTGAGGTTTGGGGAAACGCCGATCTGATCAACATCAAAGTTTGACACTTTTTAGACCAAACCAACTAAATGATTGGGATTTATAAAGAAGATAAATTAACCGCTTTTGCACAAGAGCTGAGAAATCAACACCGTCTGCTGTGATTATCATCACCACAGTTAACCACTGTGTGTGAGAGAAAGGGGCATGAGAGTGTTCAAATGAAAAATGCAATCATAGCCAGACACTGTAGGCATTTTACAACATAAAAGAGTCATAACAAACATCCGTTTACTCCACTGCTGGTAAATGAATGTCCATGATTGTCTCTCTCTCTGATTAAAAACATCTATAGTTAAACATCTGGAGCATTCAGGAGTTTTATTCATGTCTTTCTTTTCTTCTTCTCCTCTGTCATTTGTCCCTTGTTGCCCTCACTACTTTGGGGCATTCATTCAAATTGGTTCAGTGAACTCTTTGCACTACCCCCTCTGCATCTTTCCAGATGTGTTACCTTTTGAGATTGTAGACCTGAGTAATTTGGTTACACCCATGGTTACTGTGGCAACAGCAAATGTGTTTTAATGCCAATAGTGTTTTTCCAGTCAACAAAAACAAAGTGGAATATCTGTTCACCACACAGCCAGACAACTTAATGCTCGTTGTACTTCAGATGGCCATAATTGGAACTGTGATCTGTTTTCATGCTGTGCACAGCTCAAATAGTTTTTCCACACAACAGCGGAGCAAAATGTCAGCTACCTTGCTGGGTAACAGCTCTTCATGGAACGGCCCACTGTGGCTGCGTCTTCTTGTTTCATTTACCCACTTTTAAAATTGACACACTGACAAAGAATGGCAAACACATTGTTCTGTCGTCTTTTGTAGACAAAAATGATGTCGTTATTCAGCGGCACCAACCGATCAAAACCCATTGTGTGGGTCTTTGAGGTCTGATGACACATTTGCACAGCCACCTGTGGATCTTCGTGGTAAAGTGTTGAATTGTATTTCTTCGCTAAGCCAAAAGTAATATTTGTCTTGTCTTCCCTACTTCCAGGTGACCAAGAATGATTTCACAAGCTTTGAATACATTCTCTGCATGGACGACAGTAATTTGAGGTACAGTATTTTATCTTGCTGCAGTCTTTGTTTTCCCAGAGTTTGGGTCGCGGTGGGACACCCAGTTGCTTGTTGGTTTGTAGTTACCTTGTTTAAAAAAAAAAAAAAAGTTAAAGGGATCAGGGGCTGGCGTCTTGACAGTGATTTGTGCTAATACCGCTTCATACACACGAAAATGGTAGTAACATTGAACTACAGCTAACTTGAAGGTGAATGCCTCCCTTTAATGAGCAATATCCTTTCTTAAGCTCTTACCAAAGGTCATGGGTGGGGGTGGGGGGTATTTTTTTTTGTTGCTACTTTGAACATTTAGGGATCATTTAGAAATCACATGCCCATGGCAGATCTGATCTGTAAGCAGCTTACTGAGTTCTTTGGATGCCTCGTCTATGCTCTTTGGGCAGTTTTTTCCCCCTGTTTTCTCTCCCACACATTTTTTCCCCCCCCCTCCACAAGTGCTAAGCTGTCCAGACTGAGAAAATGAGACCTTGTCAAAGACAAAAGGCTAATATGTCCTTGTTTAGTATTGTTTAACATAATGTTTTTTTGTTTTTTTTTAATAATGAATATTATTGTTCAACAGCTGTGCTTTGGCAGGAAGTTTACGATACACAAGTCTTTTTAAAACGTGACAACAGCATTAGGGAAAATGGAGAGGTCACTCTTTTTCTTTTAAGAACAGGATAAAAAAAAAAAATTACATTTGACATTGCTTTGTTCCCTCCCTGTTTTTTCAGTCCAGACAACATGTGTTGGATCCTTGTGTTTATTTCCTTGTTGTGCGCTCTCATGAAGTAATGTGCTGTTGCTCGCCTTCACAGAGACTTGAAAAGCAAAGCGAGCGCCGTGAAAAACTCCTCAGCCAAGATTGAGCTTCTTGGTTTATATGATCCTCAGAACCAGAGGATCATCGAAGACCCATACTATGTAAGTATTCGAGTTAAATACTCATGCCGATTTCATTTAAGCATAATAAATATGGCTTCCCCGTGTTAACAATTGGGACGATTTATTGAGTATAGTTGTTTGCGGCATAATTGTCCAGTGGTACGAGTTAAAACAAATTGAATGAGTTTGGAAATTCACAGGCCAATAAATAAACCTTTTCTCAGCATTTTTATTCCAAATTGATTATTGTGCACGTAAATAACAAAACCAGTTCTCAAACTCTAGTTCTGATCTCGTGTTCTTTTATAATCCTGAAGCAATGTCGTTTATTCTGAGTTGGTGTGTGTGTGAGAGCAGTGGGTTTACACACTCTGCTTTGTGCCGAGTATACGGGTCAGTGTCTTTTGACAGTGTCCGTTTAATTTCTGACAGAAAGAACAACATTCTGACACGTGGAGCAATTAAAAAAATCTACACAATCTTACATCTGCATATTATAAATAAGGAAGCTACAGCACAGACTATAACAGCTGAAAAGGCACCTACACTAATGGACAATAGGGAAATTTACAACTGAAAATAAAAGAAGTTCCACATTTATGTCAGGTTAAGAAACAAATAAGAATAAATGTCAAATAATACATATTAACACACTGCAATTGGCAGCGTTACAGTTGTAAATCGTCCTGAATTTTGAGGTGAAAAAATGTGTTCCATTTTTTTTCCAATCGATCATTTTTGACATGTGTTAAAAGATTTGAATGATAGTGACCTTTCAGACATAATTGTAACTTAAACCTTGCTAAATTATGATTTGAAGTGTGGAGTTATTCACCTTTGTCTGACCCCTTTTCACCTAAGAGCAATGGGAAGAGATCAGAGGGAAAAATATAGGAAAATAAGACGTAAAATATCACAAATCTTCGGAATGTTCAGAGGAGAGATGGTTGTTGGAAGACTCAATGCTCAAAGTTGGAAACCAGTTGAGAACTTATGTTTTAATAACCTAAAACTATTTAATGGTGCATGGCCAATGTAGTCTGTCAATTACCTTTGGATATAACAAAATGCCATTTTCCCCAGTGGATATGCCAAATACTACTTGTACTGTCCGTATTCCAAAAATGGTTTTAAGGACATGAAATAGATCAGGATATGTTACACAGTGGGCGGTGGAGTCACTTTAAGTTTATCCCAAGTCCATGATGGTGGACAGAGCACTTCACTCCGCAGGTGCTTGTGGTGGCTGAGGAGTAAATTCACTCTCCATAGGGAGCGATGGGATGAGTTCTAAACCGACTGCACTGTAGCTGTAAAATGGCAGCAGTCGTTACTTGCTCACACAATTTTCCGCCATGATGAATTTGTATCACGGCCCTGTCAGCCCTCAAAACACCAATAAAAGTAACTGTTATTTAATTCTGTTAATATGAATGGACAAGTGCATTTTCTGGTTTCAAATAGTTGTTTTCCTTTCCACGTTCCATGGCTCAATCATTGCTGTTGTGCCTTACGTGATTTTTCTGCAGCCAAATGATTTGCTGTTTATCATCTTATGGCTTTTGAGGAGGAACAGTGGAGGGGAGTAAATGAAAGTTTGATTAGTGATGATAAGATTTAACTCCACAAACTCTCCCATTTGTCTTCTTTTTTTTTTTATACAACCCGTATAAATTAATCGTTATGTTGCTCGAAAAGTATTCATTTCCTGTGTGGTCTACACGCAGAACCTTTTGGATAGAGCTTTGCGCGTAATACTTTTCATTCTTCCTCTTTTGTCAAACCAATATGTAAGTCATCACATTAGGGATGTGGCTAGGGGAAGAGTTTGTGGTCGACCACAGTTTGTGACTGTAGTCATTTGTGTTAGTTTGTCTTATGCTTTTGACTTTGAACCCCATGTTTCTGGAAACAATATTGGCATGACCGTAATGTGTATCACCGTGATGAAACTATTTCAAGCAATGATTTTTTTTTAATCATTTAATCACGCAGAATAATGGGAGTGCCCTGATGATTCTAGTGTCACTGAAATTCATTTTAAATTTTTTTTTTTCCTTTATGTTTTAGGGAAGTGCCTCCGACTTTGAAAAGGTGTATGAGCAGTGTGAGCGCTGCTGCAGAGCTTTTCTGGAGAAAAACTCCTAACAACGTGTGACCTGAAAAGGGTCCTTCCCTGAGTGCGTAGGATACACATAAATAATCCTCACATGAGCTTTGTGGTGTGTCGCACAAGCACTCGGCAGTACTGACCCTGGTGTAGCTGTCAATGAAAGTACTTGTAGTCATAGTGTTGTATATGTTGCACAAACCGCACATTGTGTATGATGACAACACCTCTGCGTGGGCAAGTTTGATTTAATAAAATAAATTAAACAGAATAAGTTTTGTGATTTTTGTACATGTGAGAAGATATTAACACCTAAGTTTGATTATGCTTTTTTTTTTTATGCTGCGAATGCGGATTACCCCTCTGTGTGTTTCAAACCGTGTTAGTTTCACTATGGTTGAGGTGGAACATTGAGAAAGGGCTGTAAAACACAGAACATGGGTGGAGTTAAAGGGGAAGATGAATCAAAGGGTGACTGGAAAGTTTTTAAGGTGCTTTCCAAGACCTTAAATGTGAATGATGTGTGAGGCAGACGTTGACTCGGTTATAAATGGGGGGTACGTTCACTGTGAGTTATGGCAAATTAGTACTTAGATTCAACTTAACACAAGCAAGCGTGGAGCTAGTTCATCTTCCGTACGTTCTCACTTTGAAAGAAATTTAGCAGATGTTTGTGTCAAAATAGCAAACTGTATCTTTAAGGCTCCACCCAGCACTGTGGATGTCTAGCGTGCAGGGATCTGGTGATGCATACAGTAGTGATGTTTCGACTTTGGCTTCAGTATGAGGAGAAGAAAAGTGCATTAGTTAAAAATGGCAGCGTCCCAGTCACCTACAGAGGCGTCCACAGGTTCAATCTGACTGAGATCCTTTGCCATCACCCCGTTTCCTACTGTCTCTACTTTCACCATCACACAACCTTCAAAAGAGGCACATATTAAAGGATCACATCAATCAAATTGCATTAAACAGCCAAATCTTTAACCTATTATTCAGTACGGCCGGCTAATCCACTGTGTTGACGATGATGTCGAACCTTCAGAAGAAACTTTAATCTTTTCCCCCCACTGTGAAGATTTATGTGAGTGAAATATGTCATTCCAACAGGATTACACATAAAGATGATTTTGCAACAACCTCCGTTTCAAGCGGAGCCTCACTCTGTCATTTGATCTTTTTCAAGTCTTTCTGTGTGAGCAGCGGGAATTTCACTGAATCACGCAAACGCTCATGCGCTCATTCATGGAGAATTCCCTCCTTTCAGGAAAAGTAGCCATGGAAGGGAATACTACATAATATAAGACAACAAAGACCAGCCACTTTTGTACCAATCTTATAATTTATTTAAATATATTTCATTTTTAAATATACAGTATATACTGTATTAATGTAGTCAACACCCATTTGATAAATGCCAGTCACTTTGATTTATGGTAGTTAGGTGGAGTCCTCTTATGGTTTGCTTTACAGTTATTGTACATGTTTCTCCTGGTTTAACTGGTCATGGCCGACACTGTGTGCAGTGAGACACTTAAAAATGAATAAATAGAGACTGTACCTCATTCTAAGATCCTCAGGAGGGCTGTGACTTACAACTGCCACTTATTCTTCAACATGTCTCACAAAGACGCAGAGAAATAATCGTGCAACTAACAATTCAATCACAGCACCGTGTCTGCCCACGGGGGCTCTGTGAGACCTTTTTTTTTTGTCAGTGTCGTTAAGTAGTGCAGTAGTAAAAAGTTTGGGCTCAACTCGAATAGAGTAAACCAATCGCAGAAGGTGAATCATACTGAAAATAGTACATTTGATATTTGCTCTTTTCCTCAAAAAGAAATGAACAACATAAAACACATCTGCAATCCCTTTCTTTTTTTAACATCTTTTGGATGCCAGCAGGATAAAACAAAACGTCTCCATGTTTGTTTCTTTTGGCCTCCTTGTTTTCTTCTTCACTCTTCAGTTTCTTTATCTTTGATCACTTTTTTTTCTTTTTTCTTTTGCTTGTTTGATCCCTCGCGGTGACAGCTAACCGTGGAGGCCAGCCAGAGCAGTGGGTGGCAGTAATCCACGCCTTAGCACAAGAGAGCTCACTGGATGACAATACTGTGCATAATATCAGTTGGGAATGATCAGAGTACTTTAGGCTTCCCTCTTAGTGTCCAAGGCACTTTTTTTTTTTTCCTTCTTCTTTTTGAGAACTGGTGTTTGGCTTCCTCCTGCAAAGACAAGCAAGTGAAATTCAGTGCAGTTTCCAACTTGGCAGCGTTTGAAAAATATTTCCTCTCCAAAAACAATTTTGAACAACAAATCAGGAAACCACAGATCTGCTACTCTCACTGTGCAGCTGCTGGGGCCTGTGTGTGTGTGTTGATTCTGCACGCATATTAGCCCCATGAGTGATTCTGAGTGTCTCCAGAAAAGCATGATTGAACTGAAGCTCTTATTTACACAGGAATCTTTCACCTTTTTTTTTTTTTTTTTTTCCCCACCCTTTTAATTCAGTGAAAGTAGCTTTACAACACAATAAACAGGCAAAGTAAACATGTATTTAAATTCAATTCTTTTTTTTATGTTATTGTGTGCAGTAATGGGTATGTAATAATCAGTGCAGGGCCACACAGTTTTGCACATGGCTAGGATTGTGGCGCTTCACAGCGCAAAGGTTGCTGGTTCGTGTCCTAGTCCTTTCTGTGTGGAGTCTGCATGTTCTCCCTGTGTGTGTGTGTGTGTGTGTGCGTGGGTTTTTCACCCACATGTCCCAAAACATGCAGAGGTTAATTGAACCAACATGTGTGAGTGAATGATTGTTCATCTCTATATGTTGCCCCTGTGATGGACTGGTGACCTGTCCAGGGTGTCCCCCACCTTTCACCCCTGTGTCAGCTGGCAAATATTTTTTTACTACCTTTACTACTTTTAATACACAAGTGTATTTCCTCTTGCGCTGCCGTGTTAACTTGTATGTTGTGACCTCATGTCTCGTGTGCACATACTCTCTGGAGTTGAGTCGAGTTGAGTGTGCGTGATGTATATCATACCTTGTGTCCGCTACCCTTCTGTGCACTGCAGGCTGCCAGCTAGCCGTGTGAGAAGCCGTGCACATCTTTTAAAGTCTGAAAGGAGGAGATGACACGGAGAGACGGATAAGCAACTGCATTTTCACACAGGGTCGACCCATTTTTCATAGTGAGAGGGTGATTTGTTATTTTGGAGGAGACACACACGTACACTCCCCGAATAGCATGTTTTCTGCTGTCAGGGCACCGTGGAGATACACAGGGTTGTATCCACACCAAAGACAAACACTGTGCTAACTGGGTTGAAAGTTTGGGGGGGACATTTGCTAAATTAACTTGTAATGCATACATGTTGGAAACATTTCCTATCTTTGAGTCTGTTCACCTTGCACTAGATTATACAGTTGTTGCTATTCCATCACAGTTGTTTCTTAAAAATTGGAAGGAACAGCAATCGCGTTAATGTGTGTCCTCGCCTCTCCAACTTTGACAAACACAAAACTAAATAGGAGCAGTGTATCTGTCAAATGTGTTGCTCTCCAGCCACAATTCGGGGCCTGTGTGCTGTGCCTTTGTGCCAGACAAATGTCAGTGTCTAGTGCAATTTTTTTCATTGCATTTGATAGACACCAGTATGTTAAAAGACTGCTGCTGCTTCTATGACCACTGTGGCAGGGACAATGTAGATGAATATCTCAGCAAATAATGACCCAACAAGTATCCCACCTATAATATTATTTTAGTTATTCTACTTTACTTATATCCCAGTTTTCTATTGTTCCTTAATCAATCGGCCAAATCCTCTGTGACACTTTAAGCAGCACATATAACTTTGCTTATTTGTCGATTCATTTATTTATTGTTGCTGATATTTCAGTGGAATTTGTTTTAAACAAACACGTCTTGTGTCAGGTTGCTTGCAATATGCAATGTGCTCTGGCTTGGGTCCTGATGTCTTTTTAAACACTGCTGCATACCATAAAGGTCTGAAGTGAACTGAAGTGAACCCGCTCCGACAGAGTCTACATGTCAGCCTGCTGGACTGTTTCCTTTTTCAGTGGCTCTTTTTGACACGTGACAATTTAATCAGGCAGGGTTAAAGTGTGGCCGACGGCGCGTTTGTTGTGGCGCTGATCCAGCACCTTGTGTCAATTTATATCACATATATATCCAGTGAGAACTCTTTTGAAGCTTAATTCAAACAAAATGTTCTAACTCAAAACCTGTCTGATAAGATGGAAAATTGAGTCAAACCAGAAACAAGCCTGTTTTGCCAAGATCTGAGATATTTTCTCTAACTTTGGCCTTTTGCAGTGAACCTGCTCTGTATCTCAAATAATCTTCTCTCCTTTTTTTTTTTTTGCTCAGTTGCATTTTCCTTCCTTTCTTTCACTTAAGCTTTAATTGAAAAGTCTTTTCATTTTCTTCTGCATCAATAAAGTAGGCAAAGTATTAACGCCTCAACTAATGGTGCTATATGTAAATATCATTTATTTATATATTTAATATAGATAAAAGTATCTATTTGAGCTCACATTTGAACCCTTTACACAAAATGGTTGCAAGTATTTTGACTATTGTTGAAAGTGAATGAGTCTGTCATTAGTTTAGCCATAAATAATGATCTCCCTAACTAATCAGTGATGAATGGACTGTTAAAAGTGGCAAGTTTGCACAGGAGCTATTTATTAGATCATTGTGGGGAAGAAAGGCAAACCGCACAAGCTGCGTGCCAATACGACATTTTGAAATGTCTGTAAATGATATAAAATGATTTACACTCAAATGGGACCCTGACACAGACACAGCAGCCATTTTGACAGGTCACAGTAGGACAGTCACGGCTAAATCACTGAATTAGTGATGGCTGAGTTCCATTTAGCTTCTGCTGTCTCAGGGTGTGTGCTGCTTCACTGTCACACCGCCCTGTGATCGGAAACACCTGTGCTTTTCCCTGCTAAAACATTGCTCAAGTGTGCAGCGTCCTCTTGTGAACTGTCAGACAAAATGCCCTGTTCTCAGTGAGCTGCCTGACCCTGTCCTGTTTTTTTGTTTTTTTTTGATTTTCACATTAAGCGATCATTTTTGGACTATCTAATGATGTAAAAACTCAGGAAAAGGTACATAGACTCAGACTCCTGTATGACTTTTGTGGTGTGTATGGCCGTGGCAAGTAAAGAAAGTGGATGACTTTTGGCAACAAGGCACATTTCCCCAGTGTGAATTGACCAGTGTAATTGCAACTTACATGCAGGTATCGTGCAGTCTCTGGTGTGATGGTAGAGTCTGTACACTTGCTTCCTGCACTTAGGGCTGAAGGAGAGTGGACCTGAAAGGCGAAAGGAGAACCGGCATTAAGAAAAATTTCCAGCTTTGCAACCACCTGTTTCACAGGCTGTATCTCACGTGTCAAAAGACACATGAAACACAGATCCACTTTAACTTCCTTGCACTTGCACTTGACAACTAGACACTTGTGCGTGAGAAACACAGCTTTGTTTTCAGGGACGCCTCTTACCTGTTATATGTTTTAAGAACTCCTTCTTTCTATGATCTTTAGAGTAAATGACTGTGGGCAGAGAGAAGAAAAGGGAGGCAAATTTAACACTAAAGTTCAAATCTGTCTGCTGTTAATAGACTAACTTGGGCATCAACCAGTGATCTGAATACTGGCAGGAAATTGATCGATTAGGGGGCAAAGAGAATGAGAAGCGGCCACTCACCGGGAGTCGGAGCTCTTCTGTCCGTTTTCAAGTTGCGTAAATCGTTTGGTTCCATCGAAGATATCTGCACTTGCGATTCCGTTTCCGCGCTCTGACTCCGGCTCTCCTCTACGTGTCTCATGATCTCCACGATCCGCTTGAAGCCCCGCTGCGCGTCCCTGCCGGTCGCTGCCGACGCCGGTGCCACCGAGGGCGCGCTCCGGCTACAGTGGCTGGTAAGCGTGCACATTATTAGTACCAGTCCCACGGTGAAATGCTTGCGCAGTCCGTTCATAGCTCCCGTGGAGTGGGGAAATGAAAAAGAAGACGGAATAAAGGCCGAACTCCTGATCCAGCGACTGTGGTAAAAGTGAACAGGACACCTGCAGGACAAACCAGAGACATCAGAGTGATTCTCGTGAAGAGTGACTGAGAGGATCCAGATCTCTGTTACACCCGCTGACAACAGTTAGTGAGAAAACCATTCAAGTGCCAACGGACACAGTTGAAGCCACAGCAAATACTTTCAGGTCAGACTGAGTGTGGGCCAACAAAATCACACAGTGATTTCTCACAATGCAGTTGCTTCATCCCAAACACACATTTGGACTCAAGTGCGCAAACGCCATGCAATATCAACTAGTGCAGCGTCTGCGCAATAAATCTGAAGCTGTCATGTATTCCGAATAACTCCTATACATACTTCGAACTTTACGCATCGCATTATTTTTCCCAAAAAGCAAAAGTTATCCACATAAAGATAAACCACAGGACATAGAACCCTTGTGGTCACATCATTTAGGTTTAACTACTTGAAGTCTTTCTATGTGACATGAGTTCGGAAGGAAACTCCTTTAAATAAACTGCACAGCCTGGCGCGACGCTGCCAGAAGACGTTCTTCTAAAGCTATACATCACAGAGATGAATTAATACTTTGAAATGCCATTACCTGCGGATCTTTTATATAGATTCCTTAAATATAATACTTAATAAAGTCCCGTGCGTCCAACAGGGATAAGGATGGTGGAAAAAAATGTGCGCAACTTTGGTTATTTTCCTGCGTCTGTCCAGTCCCAAGTATGTCGTCTCAAAGTCTGTTCTCGTGTCGGACAAAACCAATGGAGCTTCTTAAGTCATATGAGGTGTCCGCGAGCACCCGTGTTCATCCCCTGTCTGCGTCAGTGAGGAGAGTGTGGAAGAACAGCTCAACGATCCAAGTCCCGCGTGCGTCCTCGCTGGAGTGGCAGTTTAATCTCCGTGAAGTTACGCTCACTTTTTATTCTGTCTCGCAGACGTGGTGACCTTTCCCTCGTGGGTTACTCCGCCGTGCCTCTGGCGATAAAAATATGACGCACCACTGGCACTCCGCAAAGTCCAAATGACTTGAGCGACCAGTTATATGCGTCCCCCTCCTTCTCGTTTTCCCATTTATCTGTGCGATACGGTTACAGGAAGCCTCCCTTTCCAGCTAATACTTCCACTGAAATCGCACTCAGCCGAGAACAGAGCGCAAATACCCACATCTTTCTCCATGTATTCCTTTTTGTGAGTCCCCGAGCACCATTTAACGCACCTTTACGCAGCTCCAGGGAAGTGGAACACACAGTTCCACGGCGCTATAGAGTCTGGCGCATTTTCGACCTCACAACACAGAGCCCTTGTTCCCTTTGGAGATCAGTGTGTTGTACTCCACTGCGAGTGCTACAGCTTTGTTTAACTCACTTCAGGCAGTTGGCTCCCCGCCCCAGCATTTCATAAAGCTGAATTATGAAGAAAATGTGAGGGGAATCAATCTCATGTTTCAGGACTTTAAAAGAAAGCTTGAATAAAGCCACACAACTCAAACTCCCCGCCTATGATTTCAAGCATTTCCCTATTTTTCCGCCTTGATATGACCACTGGAGCCTATTTGTTGTAAAGACTGGGGCTTGGTGTCGTGATTTCATCACCTGTGGTGACTGAGCCGAAAGTCAAACCTTGGTGCTGAAAGGACAGCGCGCACAGCTGTCACCTCCTCCCCAAACCGGTACAATAATGCGCTTCCATACAACGACAGACTTTTTTTGTTTTTTGTTTTTTGATTTATTAATAATACGGAGCCCACAAAAACACACAAAAAAAGTATTTTTGCGAGATCTCCCAAAGTTTTTACGGTCCTCTCGCAAAACTTCCAGTCATTCATTCATGTACTTCCCGGTCAGTTTGACCCATACAGACTCTAAACAAACAGAACAATGCAGCACATTCACCCGTGGGAGAGGAACACGAGGTTAATTTTGAGATTGGCCTGAAATATAAAGACATCAAATAATAAACACGGTTTTCAAAATTATAATTTTTTTCTTATGATGGTTCACCACACAGTTAGGAATGAATCTACATCTCTTTCTCGTTTTATGAAATATGCAGTCTAATAATAACAGCACACTTCATTCACAGCATTAATGTGCCCTGTCATTTGTCATTGGGTCAGTTTGCAGACCAGGTGGAGGGAGTTAGACTTCGGGGGTCTCCACCAGAGCCTGACCTCTGACCCTGAGACTAAAATGAACACTGGTTTTCTGTGTAAAACAAATAAGCTGGACTGTCAAGACCAGTGTAACAGATGTAACACTTGGAATCACCTTTATTCACATCCCAATTTCAAAGACTTGTGTTTATTTATAACTTTCATTCAGATTTTGTTAAATGAAACCACATATTTATCACGCATTATAATATCAAACACTCTCCAGAATGTATAAAACCTTCTGTACTGACTGACATGTGCAGCTGCTGTTTCAGCAGAGGGCGTCATTCTGCAATCACGCTCGTACACTGATATTGTCTGCTCTTCACTCTCATAGTGAAACGCTCCAGTCTGTCTGCCTCCCTTTCTCTGGAACAACCTTCCTGTTGACATCAGACTTTTGGACTCTTCTGAGGCTTTGAAATCCAAACTCACAGCTCATTTGTATGCCTGCTTTATCTCTCTAAAGCACTGCGTGATTATTTTTCAAACGGCAGTGTTTTAGTTTCCATCTGCTTGTTTTTTAGCTCTTGGGTGTTTGTGTTGACTGCACTCGATCCAGTGGTCTTTACGGTGCAGAGGAGGCCATGTGGCTTTGGTGCTGTGGAGGTTGCGCAGCGTCCTTTTTAGAACATGTTCCTCTGTAACGTCCAACAGATATAACGTTGTCACCCGGACTGTCCACACAACATGTCTGTCAGTCCTGGAAGCAGTTTTCTTAAATAATTCATGGACACAGGTCTACAACCTTCATACTTAAGAGTCATTTTTGGCCCATCTCACCAAATTAAATGTATCTAGAGCTCCTTCTATTATGTGTAGAATAGAAAAGAATCATAAATCCTCTATTGTCATTGTACAAGACAAAATCAGACGTGTATCTTCTGAAAACTGGTGTAATAAAACAAAATTTCAACTCAACACACACCGACACACAATAATATAAGAACATACATTAAAGCAGTGGTTCTCAAACATTTATACCAAGAACCACCTGAGAAAATACTGAGCTACGGAGGAGGCAGATTTATTCCCAATAAGATAATTTGCTCTCTCATCATCCTCCTCTTCCTCACATATACTTCACACACTGGTATAGAGACATTAGATTAAGGTGGAGCGAGAGATAAGGTGGTCCATATTCCTTCAAAGCTCCACTCTGAGCACAAACCCTTGTATATACAGAAGAACACTATTTCTGATTTTCCTCCAAGAACCACCAGAGGAAGCCTGCGTTGGTTCCACAGTTTGAGAACCAAGGGTGTAAAGAATAGGTTGGGCCGACACCCTCAGGGTGTATTGCACAGAAGTACTAATTGCACTTAACAATAGGTTGTAGGCACATTTGTGAATTTCTGTTCGTAGACCTATTGGAATCGCTATCTTATTCAGGTAAAATGTATTAAATAGATAAATAGCTTCAGCCTTTTTAAAGGTGAGCAATCATTTTTATCATTATGTGGATCCAAAAATAGACAAGACTTCAAATGCATACTTTTTATGTATGTCAGGAATGGCAATCCATGTTTCAAACACACGTTTTTTTTTTGTTTGGGAAGGTTTTCCGTATCGCTTCATTTGTGCTTCTGCTAAAAATCTCTTCAAGACTGGACACCCATAAGTCATAATAAGCTGCATCGCCCTGTTCTATTTCAAGATGGTGTGTACTTCAAATTTGTGCTACATCAAAAAAAGTTTTTGACTCTTATCCACAATAACACACTTAGCCAGCGTCTTTGTATGAGTTGAGTCTTAAAATCATTCCATATAGACAGGAAAAGAAAGTGTCAAGGGAAAACAAAATACTCAATTTACAAAATGCGGTACAGGGGGGCTGATGATTCAGTGTGGGTCACATCCGATCTCAAGTCATTCATGCAACTTCCCCTGTGCTACATCCTCATCCATGGCCTGTGCCCTCTAAAATGTTTTGACCAAAGCAGAAATGAAGTATGAGTACGTACCACTGGTTATTGCAGCTGACGCGCTGCTGTCCGTTCCTTGTGATGGTCAGTGAGTCACGTTCATATGATTTGAAATGAACCACGTGCAGTGATCCGTCACTGGTTTCTACACCGTGATTGTTGAAATTCTTCCTGCACCCTTGCTGACATTTCACTTCCTCGAGGTGTTACACATGGCCATTGTTTCAGAGAGTTGCGGTCAGAGAGAGTGGGGTCATCTGAGTTTGGCCACAGAAATGTTTTCATTAGTGCTGATAAACTGATACAATAGATGAAAGATGGCTATAAAATCTTGAATCTTAAACATAACATGTCTTAAAATGTCTCAAAACAGCGGACACATACTTTGATTTCAAAACCAAGACAGCATGATAAAGGTGTTCGGTAAAGCTGGAGCTTAGATACTATACTCTTCTTTTTATGAATCAGTTTTCTAACTGAGATTCAAATGAATGCTTCGTCACCAGGCTTTTGCAGAGATTGTTGACCGTTTGGATCAGGTGTGTTGGAGAAACATCTGGGTCTCCAGGACCAGGATTGAGAAACACCGTGTTATGGTGATTTTGCAAAATACGCATCTTTGTGTTTGGAAGAAATATCTTAAATATTTTAAGGGGGGTTGTTGCAGTCACATTTGACATTTTATGTGTTTCTCTTAAACTCACCTGGGACGTTTTTGGGCCTTTCTACATTGAGAGTTTGCATGTGTGTGCGTGTGGGTTTTCTCCAACATGCAAACTGGACACTCTTGTTTGTCAGCTGGAGGATTGTAGATTTTACATTTTGTGTAATGTTTTGAAATGATGTTCTGGTTTACAGTAGCCAGATACAGTAATTTTGGAACATTTATGACATTTAACATTCATATTTAAGCATTCTGCAAGACACTTTTATCCAAAGTGACTTACAAAAGAGGAATAAGCTACATAAAAGAAGTCTTTGAAAAAAACTCCACTCGATGGGAACAGTGGACTGACAGAGGGTGAGAGTGCAGAAGGAGATAGTGCTGTGGAGGGGGTAAAGGTAAGTGCTAGGACAGAAGATGCTCGTGGAAGAGCTGGGTCTTCAAGAGCTTCTTGGAGATAGACGAGGACCCCCCTGTTCTTGTACCGCCTGGTAGGTCATTCCACCAGCGTGGAACGACACACGAAAAGAGTCTGGATTGTCTTGTGCGGGGTGTTGGCACTGCCAGACCACAAACGGAGTAGTCGAGGGGTAACATAAGCCTTATTAATAATAATAATAATAATAATAATAATAATAATAATAATAATACATTTTATTTGGAGGCGCCTCTCTGGGCACTCGAGGACACCGTACAATACATAAATAAATAAAAACACTAAGAAAAAAAAAAAAAGAAACAGATAAGAAAAGACAATGTAGATAGTTAAGTGGGGTAGGCAGTTCGGAATAGGTGAGTTTTTAGTCTTGTTTTGAAGAGTATGAGAGAGTCCAAGTTCCTGAGGTCCGGTGGGAGTGCGTTCCAGAGTTGGGGGGCAGAGCGGCTGAAAGCCCTGCGCCCCATGGTGATGAGGCGGGCGGGAGGGACAGAGAGGTGGACTGAGGAGAAAGGTTGTGGATGGCCTTGAACGTAAACAGGAGGATTTTGAAGTCGATGCAGAGTTTGACCGGGAGCCAGTGGAGTTGCTGCAGAACAGGGGTGATGTGGTGGATGGAGGGGGTTCTGGTGATGATCCGAGCTGCAGAGTTCTGAACCAGTTGGAGTTTATGGAGGTATTTGTGAGGTAGACCAAAGAGAAGGGAGTTGCAGTAGTCGATGCGGGAGGTGACAAGGCTGTGTACATGGTATGCAAACCGGGTGATGTTATTGATATGGGATTGGAATGAATTTAAGTAGGTGGGAGCAGACCCATGAAGCATTTTGTAGGCTAGCATCAGTGATTTGATTTTGATGAAGCTGTTAACAACACATTTGTGCTGAGTCATTTCAAAGACATAATAAAGTGTTGTTCTCCCAAAAAAAAGCCCCAAACATGACTCAGCTGATACTTATTTACATTTTCGCAGTCTGTGCATAGTGAAGCATGTGATACAGAGGATTGTTGGACTGTATGGGATGTGACATTTTTATCTGTCCGATATCTGGTCCACTGATTTTGACGAGTATCGGACCGATACTGTATCTGTTTCACCATATGGGGTCACCAAATGACACATTCACCTGAATGTTTTACATTTTTATTTATTCTTTCCTCCTGGCGCTCTCTCTCTCTCAGTTTTGAAACAGTTGTTTTTTGCTATAACTTAAACAGAGGGATTTACTGTATATGAATCGCTCTGCAGTCGAGTCACTGCACACATCTGGACGTCACACTCACAATAAAAAGACTTATAGGTTAGCAAACAAGTTGACAGCTTAATAAATCCCCGTAAATCGACGTTGAGATCATGTATTGACTCTTCCAATGACATGTTGTGATGATGATAGAACTTTGGGGACCTTTCACTGAGTGGGAGCTTGGTAGTATTTCTTACATTAATGATGACGATGATAAGATGAGTATTATATGTCCAGAATCATTATGTTTCAGTTAAAGGATGGGTTCATGAATTAACTTCACACGTGCGGGAGCGGGAGTCTCAGTCTGATCTGACCTCTCAATTTGGTCGTATAAAGATCCTCTCTCTTCTCTCTGTCACAGTTGCTGTCAGCTGTTCACTCTGGTCTTGGATCGCTCTGCATCAGACTTTTTCTTGTCAGTAGCTTTCCCCAAAAGCGTCTTTCGTTTGCAACCAACACCTGTTGTTGGCACCTTTTCTGCCATAGCGTTGCTTCGACGCTCTCATTGGATTTAGCAAGCAATACCGTAAAAAAAGTCCCAGAGTAAAAACATAGAGCTGGAAAAGAAACAAGACACGACAAAACAGATGAGAGAGTTGAGTTAAGTCTCGATGTTCTGAATGTGTACATATGTTTTTGCTTTGATGTGGAGGCAGTGGAGTGTTCAGGGATGTGGTGAGCAGACCTGTGGTGGGATTATTTAAGCACATGATCTGCATGAGAACATGTCATTCTGTGACAGTATGGAATAAAGTTATAATAATAGGGAACTTGTCACATGTGATGGGATTTGGCAGAAAAAGAATCACATACACACATGTAAGCCATCACCAAATAAAGGGAACAGTGTTTGAGTCCCCACATGTTTTGCATGTAGGAGTTTTTATTGTCCTACATCCCAACACCAGCTTCAAGGAAAAGTACCTGCTGTGTCTTTTCATTGCTACCGCTGCGTCTTATAGCCAAACAAGCATGAATACATATTGAATCAGTAGGTGTGACATTTGTGACAATTGTCCTATTCCGGCCTGTCCGCTCGTTCAGGATCGTTTCAATGCATTTACCATGGCTTGACTGCAGTTGTTTACCGTAGAGAGATGCCCCTGCCTGCAGGTGTGGAGACGGGTGTGCATCACCTTCAAGTGTCCTCTGGAAACACTTGCTTGTAATATGAGCAACAGAGGCCTGTTAGAATAACCTATTTAGAATTTTGACCCTGACGTGGATTTGAACAGAGGCTTGTTTTCTCTTTGTTGGCTAAATACCAAGCAAATGGTTAGTTGTGTTGGTTTAGCTCAGTGTTTCTCAATCCCACAGTCCTGCATGTTCTAGATGATTCCCTGCTCAACAACACACCTGATTCTAATAAACGGGTCGTTAACAGGCTTCTGCAGAGCTCGTTGATGAGCTGACCATTTGAATCAGGTGTGCTGGATCAGGGAAACATCTAAAACATGCAGGGCAGTCAGTCCCCAGCACGAGGATTGAGAAACCCTGGTTTAGCTGACTTAATTACCTGTCTGCATAAGGGAATCTGTGAGTACACATATTAACATGTACCCCTCATTTTAACATTGAACTGTTAATTTAGCACAAACTCGGGGCCTATTTCCCTTTCTGATTGGAAATAATCTATATGTAAACATGTAAAATACTATTTGTGATGACAATTTGGAGTCAAGGAAGCTGACATGAGAGTCACATGTGTCTTTTTAACAATGTCCGCTGCATGTGGTTTGTGTGTCTCCATCTCGCTGCCAACCTGTTCCCCTTATTTACTGGAACTCTGTGTTGTGCGAGAGGGCAATTTGGGTCAAGTCTCGAAAACATTACTGTTTCTCATGTCAAGCTGCTCAGTCACTGACATGCAGGTCATACTGACACACACACACACACACACACACACATGGAACAGCTGACAGTAACCGTAACACTGAGTGAGCATTATTGATGTTGATGTATGTATTGAAGTTTTAAAGGCATTGTGGGGACTATTACTTTCCCTGCATCGTCTGTGTGTAATTGGCATTTGTGCACAGTGCAAAGGCCGCAGAAATGTTTGGCACAGATTTGACGCACGTTGTTCGGAGACACTTTGAATAGATCTGACAGTTTTATTGTCTGTTAGACAAGGAGACTGCAGAGCGCAGGTAGGAGGGGCTCGGTGACTCTAACTATTACTATCACTGTCCTGCTGTTGCAGCTGTGCGTCCTTGTGTAAATACTTCCCTACGCAGCCCCAGTTTGTCAGTGCACTTTGCGTTTGGAGATGTTTTACTGACAGACTGCATGTCGTCTGAAGGCAACTGGGGGAAAAAAAGGATTAAAAAAAAAAAACAAACCCTGAATAAAAGAATAAAGAAACCTGACAAAAAAAAAAGCATCTGTGACTGCGGGCTTGTTTGTGCGCCATGTGAGGGCAGGAAAGCACAGGTGTGAACAATCACATCAATGATCCTTTCTTTCCATTGCATTCATTCACTCATTAAATGCCAGTAAACTCTGCCACTTATTGCCCTCAATTGAATGCAGCCACCATTAACATCATTGGATACACCTGTGGTCGCCCTGCTTTTGCGAGGATATCAGGACCATGGCGTCATTTGAAGCCACAGAGGATTGATTATGGGATGGAGCAACAGCGTTGAGATCCCGCTCTGCTTTGACCGATTGTGAGTGTACCACCTTTTTTTATGACATCAAATAAGCTTTTTTACAGCGGCCATTTTGACATGTTACTGATCTCATTACACGACGTTCATGTAAGTTGGGACAGTGCAACAGGAAAACAGCATGCATCTTCTTTTTTTTCCCAGTGTGAATATATATATATATATATATTCACACTGGGAAAAAAAGAAGATGCATGCTGTTATATATAAAATACATTAAAACATAAATAATAAATAAAATCATAATCTTATCTTAAATCAATATCAGTTTTAAATTTCACAAAGAGATAGTTAACTGAGTAGCACCAGTGGATAATTTTAAAGGAAACTTCTTTAATTTATTATTTACATGGTTGATCCAGAAAGTTAGGACAGGTGGAACAGACACAATATGAGATTGGAACAGCATGCATCTGCACCTTGATACTGTGGAAGCTTTGATTATTTACACCTGTAATTTCCACACTGTGACCTGATGATTAAAATCCAGGAAGTGAGAGAAAAATAAAGAATATTAACACACACTTTAGAAACATGCAGATACTTTTAGATTTAGAGGCAGCTCACTTGATAAGCTTGAAGCAGGGAAATCAGCCCAGATTTATAAAACACCTGTGTGGCAAATTGTTTCAGGAAGTATGTGCAACAGGGAAAATGTAAAGATGTGATATTGCCAGCACTTTGGTTACGTATCACTGAAACATGATATATTACACACAGGAAAACAAATCACTTACTCACTTACTCCCATGAACACACACTCTCAGTTACTCCACACTCATACTATGGAGGGATGTTGAGTCACTTGGCTTCAGTCATGTGCGTTCGCTTAATGACTCTCTAGAGCTAGAAAGCTCGGTCTTCTGTCTCTTTGGTTTCATGAAGGTGAAATCAAAGCCCTTACACATAAAAGGCTTGAGGAATTTGTTTGGTGGGGTCTTCACATCTGGTGCATGAAGCATAAAAGTCTCT
Source organism: Solea solea (assembly GCF_958295425.1). Taxonomy (NCBI): domain Eukaryota; kingdom Metazoa; phylum Chordata; class Actinopteri; order Pleuronectiformes; family Soleidae; genus Solea; species Solea solea. The sequence continues at coordinate 11,730,193 of NC_081150.1, forward strand.
ATATCTCTATATCTTGCTGTGGTCACTCGTGCATCGTGCAGCTGCACACGAGACAGCCAGGACAAAAACATCCATTTTTACCATACACATACACACTATACCACCTGTTTTTAATGTTTACATGAGACACAATGAAGTATTTCAAGCATAAGATTTTGCCTTGTCTTTGATGATCTTGGCCAAAACAAGAGCTACTCACCTTCGATTTCACATGTCCACATGTCTGCTCTGCTCTGCACATGATGGCTGAAGGTATTAGGCTTCTGCTGAAGCGGCCTTTACTGCATTAATCCTCATATCTAAGTCGTCTAACTTGTCGATCTGATCTGCTCTGACATTATTATTATTTTTCTCTGGCTGCTTATTAATTGTCCCTCATTTTTTGCCGTGTGTGCTCAGCGAAACATTTGTTTTTTGTTTATTTGTTTGTTTGCGTGTACCGAACACCCTTGACTCTGTGTTCTGTTAGATGTCTTGTTCAGTGGCATGATACTTGTTGTGTTTCTCACGTACAGAACCATCTGGTGTGCGCAATACAAAAAAAAAAAAAAAAGATTGTGTTTCGCTCATGTTTGTGCAGGAACCAATGTCTCACCTATTTATCGTCTTACAGTATATTCTACCTGCAGGTAAGACCGTCAAACGAAGACGGTCAACTTGTCCCCGGGACTAAGCAGTAACATTGAGGTTGGCCGTTTCCCTTTCATCCACGATCATCCGTTGCTTCAGAGCACGACAGTGCCAGACGTTTCACAGAGTGTGACAAGAGTTTCTAATGGTGCTAAAGTCCTAAGGATGTAAGTAAGTAAAGTTTATTAATATAGCACCTTTCATAGATGTAAAATCACATTGTGCTTTACAATAAAATAAATTCAAATAAATAGAGACACAAAAACACAAACTCAAAGCCATAAAAACCCTTGGCTAACTAAAAACCTGCTTGAATAAAATAGTATTTAGCTGCTTTTTTAAAAGTATCCACACAATTTAACACCTAAGCCACCTTTTTTGCTTATTTTAACCATAAAAGGGCCAGAAGATTTCCCGTGAATCAAGTGCTTTTGCCCATTTTTCCAGAATGACTTTCAATATCTGTTATTTAGAATTGACTGCATGTTAAAATGGTGTATTAAAAATTTAAAATGAAGAAAAACTAAAAGTTTATTGAGAAAAAAACATTGTAGTTGTACACAGACACTACATTTTGTGTGTGTTAAATTTGAAATTTGAACAGTATAAAACATATTAAAAATAACATTTGTTTGAGACTCAAATGTCCAAAAACAGGCCAACAAATGGAAACTATGTACAGGCGTTTTTTCCAACTCTCTCCGCTCTGGTGACAAAGTCGCTGATTTCGAGTGAAATTACAGTAATAACCACATTTTTTTGTTTTAGTTTTAATATGCTACTTCTCAGCTTTCACAAACCATTGGAATTTCACTAATACTGTAAACCTAGTTGAGACAAGGCACCCGTTGGACAACATGATAAATCAGTCACACTGATGTCCACTCGTATGTGTCGTACTTTATTCTCTATTTTCCTCTAAATGGGAAAAAATATGACACCCATGTGCCATTGAATAAGACCTGGTACTGATGATTGAGCCCATAAAGATGTTTATTGACTTCATAAATCAAGTGAGAAGTAGGCAATCTTTCACCCTGCGGTGGCTATTCAGGATATTCTTCACTCAGCAGAACCAGAAGACTGCATCCACAGTTTGTATTTGGTTTGTTGTGCGAGAGCTAAGCACATAAACATTAAACGATTGGCTAGAACCCATGTGGGAATATTTTGCGATCCTTGTTTTGATGGCTGAGGCTGTAAAGTTGAACATTTCTCAGCTTGAGATGCAGTCCCAGTGTGAGCAAAGCTTGATGCCACTCCATACAAATGAAAATCGATCTGAGTCCCCGTTATTCGACTTTTACCCAGTAAAAGTTTTAGTAGTGTGTAAGTGTGTATGTACTTTCTGTTTTATATTGGGCTTGATCAGGACTAGATGTGATGTGCTGGAATCCCCAGCTTTCTGTGAAGTCTTTGATCTCAGCGCTGGTATACTGTGGACCATTATTCAAAATGACAGCATCAGGACTACCATGCCTCGGAAACATTGCTTTCATTGCGACACTTGCTTGTGGTGCCTCTTAACTTGGAGGTCTTTTGGAACATTCAGAAATAGTCCCACACGACATCCCTCTTTTTCCCACGGTCTGTCGGGTACTGGCGGCGAGACTCTCGGGTTGCTGTTCCTGTTCTTGTTACAAATGGTACGCAGAGATATTATTTCCTCAGTGTGTTAAGACATGTGAGGCCAATTCAGAATGTCTCTGGCGTGCTTAACAATTCCCTAAGTGACTCATGGATATTGCAAAGCGTTCCTTGTCTCAGTTGACATGGAACAGTGAGCTTTGCTACTTTAGATATCAGCCTCAGATTTGGAATGCATTTCTTTAATTTAACAATCCCCTTCCTCGTAAAGTAGCTACATTTCAGGATCATCCGCAGTTGCTTTTTCCTGAACCTGTGCAGTTTTTCCACTAAAAGCTCCTCCACCAGATCATTCCTCTGCTCTACTTTGCTGTGATCTCCTGATGCAGACATACATCAGTTTGCATGTTGTTAAGTCTTACCCATAGTAGTAATCTGTGTCTGCCAGTGGGGCCATTAAAGATGCACATTTATGGGCTTTCATCATCACTTTTTTTCCTGGTTGGAATTCAGAATTTTCTGGCCTGAACCAGGTCTTAAGGATCCACATATGTAGATTTTACTCTGCATGATCACAGCTACCAACGTCCAGGCTGTGTCTGTATTCCTATTACACCCATGTCTCTCTGTCCCTGATTGCAGCTGAGATCCTACAAGAGCCTGCATGATGTGTGTTAACCAAACAATAAGAGGGAAAACCAATATAAAACTTTGTTTGAGAGGGAGCAGGATGTGGAAGCAAGAGGCTCATCATGTCCTGCCCCTTCATTTAGTGATGAGTATATATATGTATATATATATATATATATATATATATATATATATATATATATATAGCTAAATGAATAAAACCAAACAATATAAAGCCAATTTATCATCACTAACAGAGTAGTGCTGAACAGGTGAGTAACCAGGTCCAACCAAAAGAGCCTCACAGTGTTATGCTTCTGAATATGCACGCTCCTATCTAATACCGAGATCAGATCATATCATAGCCCCATCCTGGGAGACGTATTGTTTTTGGACTTGTTGGCCCAGACATATATCAGTTTGGTACAGTACAGTACAGTTTGGAACGACAGGCTTGCGTTTCGACTGCGAACACTACCTTCACCCTGTAGGCGTTGTGTGGACTGTGCCCGATTGACCTCGTCAGCTCGCTTGGTGACTGTTTGTCTCAACAACACGTCGAGCATTCTTGTATTCTTTGTATGAGAACAGACTGCGGGGCATGAATTGCCTCGACTTCCATGGGATATTTACACCGGTCACAAAGGAGTGATGTCTTTCTGCTGCCCCGATCACCTGACTGTTGTGGGTGAAGCTGCTCTAGATCCATTTACGCTGGTAAAATGGGTGCCAAAGAATGGAAGGACTGTACCAAACTGAACCTTTCCACCCTGTGGAAACATTCGCTATAAAGAACCATAATGAAGGCCAGGTCTAAGACGCCTCATGATCATCATCATCAGAGTAAGTCTGGTTTGAACAATGGAGCTAAAACACATGGTTTGTAAAAACAAGCTGAAATAACTTTGGTCAAATGATCTCCTACTGATAGAACAATATCATTATTGAGTGTCTGCGTGGATGGCTTATTGTTACTTCTACTATTACTACTACTTGTGTTCTGGTTGCTTATCACTGTAGGTCTGTTACTTTTGGCAGTAGTTCGTTAAACATTTTCATAAATCATGTTTACCTTTTAGACTACATCGAGCAAACACAGGTTTGCTGATTTCTTCTGTCCAAACAAAATGTTTTTGATTGTTTTTTTTTTTCCAGTCTTGTTGCTAACATGCAAACTAGTTTTAGTGGTTGAGGTTGTCATGAAATGTGCCATCTGCTCGCCTTGATAAACACAAGACACGCAGTATTCCATGAGCAAATATTGAGCTCATACCTTTATTAAAACCTGTGTGTGTACTCTGGCTTTGAAATGTAAATTGTGACAAACCCCGGACGCAGAAACACATGTGCTAATCATTGAAGTGATTTGGGAATTGTATGTAGCCACTGAGAATAAATAAGCATGACACCCATGATGTTTTTCCAAAAGGATAAAATATTTATATAATAGTTTTCTGGATCTCACAAGAAGGCTCGTTATTTATATTGTTGAAAGAGCTAAATATTTATTGGAACTTTATTTCAGCAAATACTTGCCTTCAAACATATTTGAGGGGAACAATTATGAGGCAGATATAAATTCAGGCAGAATAAATAAAATAAATATGTAAATTCCATTAAGAATGTGTATCTTCATGAAATATACAACAAGTAACCAAAAGATGAACTGTATGTATTTCATTTTCATTGAAATTCATTGATTTCCCACGCATAAATGCTGGTTTTGATCAGATTAATGCTAATCTGCATCAGAAATTATAAAATAACTTCATTATCAATCATTGTTTCTTATTTGAACGTACCGCTCAGTTGTCCTCCACCTATAAAACCGTGACCCATGACGCCTGACTGATCACAGACAACATGTGGATAGTTAAAGACTTAAGATTAACATATTGCATACTTTCCCCTTTCTTTATAATGTCAAATAAATTCACCAGTTCGAGCGAACCTTTCGCATACAGGCCTAGTAGACCCAATAATTAAAGCAATAACTGTGCAAAGTTGTACTTCTTTTGTAAATCACTTTATGAGTAAAGGCCTGGATCTCATGTTCTCTCAGCAGGCACCAAAACAAAAACATTAAGTAGAAGGAAATGATATCTCCCTGAGCCAGTTCTGTTCTGTCTCTCCACTCTGTCGGCTGCCTTTTTCTTTTGATCATGCAGTACTTTTTTTTTTGGCCTGTCTGTGTATAATAATTCTTAATGTGTGTTTGCTATTATCAGATTATTATCCCGCTTAGTGCCTGTGTGCGATTCTTGGGCTGCCCATCTCTCCTCGAGCCTGCAGACATGACAAGGATCCTGTCTTTGCCTGACGCTGACACACGTGTTTCTCGGCACAGGGTTAACACGGTTGGCTAATTACTCCTGTGGCCTGTGTTCACCAAAAACGGTTGACTTGCCTCCGCCACATCTGCAGGCAATGCAGATATTCCAGACACAGGAGTGAAGAGTGAAAGCTGTGGTGGATGGTGCGTTAAGTCTACGGCGGAGTCTCACAAAACAAATGAGACTACACTGTGGAATCTGTTTGTTTAGGCAGGATGCGCCAGTGTCTCCCTATTTCAAATTTCCGGGAGTGCAGAATTACCATGTTTACTTATGTTGGAGTGTTGAAGAGATGACAGAGATGCAAGACATCAGTGCTGAGGTAATACCCACTACCCAGGAGTGAAATGAATCCTATGCAGTTAGAGCATCCCGTCAGTAACTCCTGATCTCACCTCTCTGCACAGTATCCCTCACTTCTTTGGTACACGCACGATGAGTCATCCCTCATCACCTGATCCAGCGACTCCTGAAAGTCAAGACAGCTAGATGTCCTGAGAATCAATAGTGTACTTCTGTCTTACGTCCAGGATCCAGTTGTTGTTGTAGTTGTTGTTGTTGTTGTTGTTGTTGTTGTTGTTGTTGTTGTTGTTGTTGTTGTTCCCTCAGGGAGTAACTATTTCTAACACACTTTTCTTGCAGGGATCTAAAAGCTTGAGAGAGACTGTAAGTGAGTGGTTGTAAAAGCTAAATACTTTATTTTGTAGAGCAGTGGCCTTCAAACATGGGCCAAATAGCTGAGGCAGATCTTGACAGAGGATTAGGCAAAGTGGTCAGCAATTGGTGGCCCGTGGGCCAAAACTGGCCCGCCAGCATCAGGCCCGGCAGATGATTTAACAAATCTAATCTGAACAAAAACATTTAAAATTCATATCAAGTTCAGACCTTTTATTCTGATTCATATAGATTCTGTTGCTAGAATTGACAGTGCTGTTGTCATGTTAACAGCCATGTTTGGGAAGTAAATGTCCGTAAAATTACTACTTGCGTTAGAGAAGGAAGGAGCAGTAACTCTTAAAATTGAAATGATGCTCAAGAAATATTAACAGTATATAGAGTAAATCTCATCAACATCCACATTGTTGTTAGCTTAAGGCAGCAAATGTGGGTTTTTGTTTCTGACTGAAGATGTTTTAAGGCACTTTTGCCTAATGAAGATACCATGTTTTGGCCTAAATATTCAATTGATCACAAATTGGCTCTCGACCACATTTACTTGCTGATCCCTGCTCTTAATTAACCTTAGATGTGAGAGAGTGAATGGTTTGTCTCTATGTGGCCCTGTGATGGACCGGCAAACTGTCCTGTATTGGCACCAGCGATCCTCATGACCCTCATGTGGAGGATAAAGCAGTAGAAGATGACTAAGTGAGATCTTGAGAGAGTACAGTGTGTATATGTTTGGAAACGTTTGAGAGGGTGAGGTTTGTAAATGCAGTTTTCCTCACGAGAATCAGTGGTTTGGTTTTGTGCAAATTACACTGGAGTTTGCTTTGTTGTGGTGGCATTTATCCACATCTCGAGCATAGATGAGCAATGAAATGTTTACAGGAACAGTTTCTGCATTTGGGGGGAAAAAAAAATAATTATGGAACACCCGCTTATATCAGCCATATTAGTTACTTCCAAGGAGACTCTTGCTTGACAACAGTGTATTCTCGAGAAAGGCATCACCATGACTGTACAGTAAATGCACTCAGGCACGGATCAGTTACTGTGTGGCTGCAGCCCTCGACTAGGAGCTGCTTCTTTGGAAGAACTGAAGTACTTATGTCATCATCTTTGTGTGCATGATCCCAAGTTGACATTATTCACATGTACACAGTGTTTTTTATAAAAAAATCCATTAAAGATCCCATAGCCCGGAAGTGCCAATTAACGCTGCATTTTTGTGTGTATCTGCGTCATTACCTCATCATTACCGTCATTACCGTTTATGAAGCCCTAAAAGTCCATAACAATCAGTTCAGCCACTGCTGAGAGCCTCTACGAAGCGGAACAGCACTTCCGTTGACTAGTTGCGTCACTGGCGAATTTCACCACTCCACTAAACAGCAGCACCTCCTAGTCCGGGCACTAGAGTCCGGGCACATCCGGTGATGTATTTTCAACCGTAGAAGAAGAAGAACTACTCTAGTTGTAGCTGCCGAGCGTATCGGTTGTACGGAGCTCAGCAGCTACAACAAGAGTAGTTCTTCTTCTTCTACGGTTGAAAGTAGCAATATAAAGCAGGACACAGCACCAAACTTCACCTAAAGGAAGGAGCAGTGCCAACAATACGTATATAACTGTCTTTGTGTGCTTGTTTTGTCGTTTAGCTATAGCGATAGTCGGCTACAGGCTAAGCTACACGCTACGCTCATGTTTCATTTGCATGTGTGTTTATCATCTCGGTAACCACAACGTTATCCCAGCTACAGGCGTCCTGCAGCAGTCTTTCACTTGTCACAGTGTCTTCTGACTCTGGGTCAGACTCCGGATCAAATGCGTAAGGGATTACGGCGTTACTCAATGTTTTGACAATTGCTAGCGGTGCATCTGCCTTTCCAGGATCTGAGAGCTGACGTGCCAATTACGTCACTTCCAGGTAACTGGCCAATCACAAGACAGTGGGAACGCTCTCGTTGGCTGGCCAATCACAAGACAGCCTGTGGTCTGCGGGTGTGGTTTTGGTCTGAAACAGCGTGGCTGACGAGAGCGTCAGTAATGAGACATTGACATTGGCTCATTTGTAGCGAGTAGGACGTTTTTTTTTTTTACCATAAAAACGACTTCATGTTTGTTAGTACACCTCCATATCTCACATATAAGTAAGATAGGACCATGCTATGGCCTCTTTAGGTACTTTCACTCTCAGTCATGATGATGGGAAGTATTTGTCCTCATTTGAATTGTGCACCAGTTACCTAGAAAGCAGTCCAGACACAGTCCAGACATTATTTACCACATCATGGTGATGTAATAGTCTTCTGACAGTCTCTACTTTAGGCGTCCATGTGATCCTGAGGGTATTAGGCAAAGTAGCAAGTAATTTGTAGCCAGCCTCTTACAGAGAGTTTTTTTTGTCAGGCCATTTAGACTTGACCAATTTATTACTGTTTGTCACCTGTTTGTTGTCTCTATTACATGGTTCAATACATATACATAATATAATATCATATAGTTACAAGTCTGGAATATTGAAGAAATTCTTTTTCCAAAAGATTCTTTTTTTTCTTTTTTTTCTCACTTGCAGGCAGCAGAGACAAATGGTGAATAAGACACTGACATTTTTACGGTTTATAGAACTCGTAAGGGGAACAAGGGAGGATGGAGGGGGGAAAAAAATCAGTTAAGTCACTGTAAACAATACTGTTTAAAAATGAGAAGACATGTCAAAGAGCTTGGACCCGACCAGCTGGACATCAAACACATGCACTTTCCAACTTCTTTTCCTGTTTCCGTTGTCATATATCAGCAGACTGGGACCCACAAGTGAGTGAACCAAATAAATGTGTTTTTTTTTAAAAATAGTTTCCATCCTTTTTCTTAAAAATGTATTAAATGGCACGTGCATAAAATGAAAGCTTGATTAATTTATCAAATTTAAATCTTTTGAAAATGTCTTACCTGTATAAATATAATATTCAAATAGTACTAGTTGTTACAGTCTGCAGTCGCAGTCTCAATAATTGATGTAACTTAAAGGAAGGGCAATAAAATTGCTACACAGTTGCATCTATGGCTAGCACTGAGTTGCTGGTTCTTGTCCAGGCCTTTTTTCCTTTTAAATTTAACCTTGATTTATACAGGTAGTCTCAATATTACAAACAACAATTAGTTATGGACAGACAGTAAGTGCAGTAAAAGCAAAGTGCCAAGCGGAGCAGATTAAAATGCTAAGAACACAAGATTTTTCAAATGCCCTTAAAGATCGTTTGAAGTCTCCCAAGTGGAATCAAACTGGACAACTTGAGATCCTGTTGTAAAGTGTCCCAGGTTAAAGGGGCAGAGTAAGAAAAGGCCTTTTTTCCAAGCTCTGTACGTTCTAAGGGAACACTGAAGCCTGGGAGTACAGGCTGTGACTGCACTGTAAAGTCTACATGTGGAAAATGATGACCAATTGACCAGAGGATACAGAGTGGAGTGATGGCTGAGGTGTTTAGACAGCGTCCAGCATCTGTAGAGAGCTGGCAGTGGCATTCATGTAAACTATGCCACCATTGTGTGCATGGGTTTTCACTGACTTGGTTTATGCTTTGACAAGTTGGGCTCCAACGTATCTCCTCGAGGGTTTAACTTGAAGTTTAATTTTAATGTAAAAGTTATACTTTGTTGTTGAAAACCAATCTCGGACAAACAATGTTCCAAGCAGAGAGTTTTAATATACCGGTGTGATTTAGCAGTAGGGTGCTTTGGTTTGTCCCACTGGTGATATGTGGTTGCATCACATCTGAAAACTGACTTTTTAACGCACGCCTCTGCAGAAAACCTCAATGGCTGCCACTGGTCAACTGAGTTCACACAGATCTGATGATTAAGCCTCTCAGCTCCACACGTCTCTCTCGCTGTTTCAGAGCTTAACTCTGCTGCTCAAAAAGCTTGGCCGCTCACCGCTTAACAACAGGATTGTTGTCCCCACCCACGTTATGCACTAGAGCTTTAAAAGACCTGGTTTTGTGTTGGAAAATTTCGTCATGAAATTATAATTTCACTCAGATCAGGTTAATTTGTCACCCCTTATTTTTTTTTTAAACTTCACTGTAAGTGCGTGTTCCTGTGAGGAAACTTTCATCTTAAAGTTTATGCACATGAGTAATGTGGTGGTGTACCAGTTGCACTCTAAGTACTTAAGTATATTATCAGCTTATGGTATGTGACATGGAAAGACATTCACAATAATTCCCATCCTCCTCCTATTTTTACGGCTACTATTCTCTCTAGTCACATGACACACAGTTCCCGTTACATGTGCTCGCCCTGACGGCAGAGCAGCAAAACCCTCACACATGAAACTGGACACCAGTGTTGTGGTGTGATTGATGTGTATACTCACACATCGTATGATAATATGTGCACACAAACACTGAACAAACAAACGCGTCACTCTTCCTGCTGCAGTAACAGAATCCTGTAAACATGAACACCAATGCAACATATTTCTAATATTCTAATAATAAACACCAATGTGAAGAGAGGCCATTAAAAAACAAATGGTGGAAAGGGAAATATTCTGAGAGAGAGAAATATAAATAAGGAGTACTCATTAAAAACAACGTAAGGGAGGAGCAAAAATCAGGACAAATGCTTAACAACATCATTGCGTCCAAATCATGTGTGTTTACAGAAGTCAGAAATGTCTGTTTCAGTGATTCCTCTGTGGACAACAATGAAATTATAAAAGACCCTGTGGGCAGAAAGAGTGAGGAAACTAAAAATTATTAAAAAAAAACACATTTTGTTTGTTTGATATAGTGGGTATTTTCCACGATAATAATATACTATTAATTACGTAGAATGCTGGTCCAGAGATTGAAGCAAATGCTCAAGTGTCTGATACCTGCACTCTCTTGAATGGCCATCTGTGGTCACACATGGGAAGTCCTTTTGTGGGCAAGTTTATGAGAAAATGACCTCCTATTAGCCTTTTTTATATTCTTACATGCAACTGTTATGAATGGTGTAATACGGTGGCCCTCAAGTGACAAACACTATGACATTAAGAAATCACAAACACACAAGAACATTAAGAAAACACTAAAAGCACAACATGCTAATGTGTTGTGTTGTGTTAATGTTGTAGTGTTTGGCACTCTATATTGTTTGTTATATCCCTTGTTGTTGTTTGTGTGCCTTGTTGTCACGCTGCCTCTTGGCCAGGTCGTCATTGTGAATGAGAATTAGTTCTCAATTGACTTACCTGGTTAAATAAAGGTCAAATAAATAAATTTCTTTTTACTTGATAACAGTGGTTAAGTTTACAGTCTAAACTGCTAGTGTCAAAATCTTGGGTCTAGATTTTTTTTGTAGCCTATTTCCAAGTTATTTTCATAATAACTTAACTTCTTAACTTCGGCTCCTATGACTAAAAAGCTTTTCTCGTCACTTTACGTTCCACATTAAAAGCAGGGGAGGCAGTGATGTTTTCTCTTATCTTATCCAGCGGTAAAGTCAGGGTTATCAAAGCATTAAAGGCCACATAGACCGGAAGCTCCAATTAACGCTGCGTTTGTGTGTGTATCTGCGTCATTACCTCGTTTATGAAACCCTAAAGTTTCAGAACAACAGTTCAGCCACTGCTGAGAAAATAATGTTGTATTGTTTTCCTGGGCTCTGCGAAGCGGATCGGCACTTCCGTAGTTTGATGTCATCATCAGAAATCCTCACCACTCCTCTCACCACCGTAGCGCCTCCTGGTGCGGGCACTAGTCCGGGCACATCCGGTTGCGTACATTCAACCGCAGAAGAAGAAGAACTACTCTCGTTGTACCTGCTGAGATGCAGAGCATCCACCGTGCCAGAGGGGGAGCTGTGTATCTGAGAGCTGGCCTATCTATTACGTCACTTCCAGGTACCTGGCCAATCACAGGACAGTAGGAAAGCTCTCGTTGGCTGGCCAATCACAACACAGTCCACGTTCTGGGGGTGTGGTTTTGGTCTGAAACAGCGCGGCTGACGAGAGCGTCAGTGAGGAGATATTTTGATCGGCTCGTTTGCAGCGATTAGGACGTTTTTAACCATTAAAACAAGTTAATATATGTAAGTAGACCTCCATAACTAACATATATGTGTGATACAAGCATTCGATGTCGCCTTTAAAGAACTGCTTATTTTCAAGCCGGATGTTCCCAGAGTGACCACTCTGCTGTCAGCATCTCACAGAACCTCATCAGCAATGTCATCACGTGCCAGGTTTCCCCTCACTTAAGCCTTTTCCTAATTTCATCTTTCAGCCTTATTGTCAGTTTCCTCGCTGATCTGCTCTGATGATGTTGCACCACAGGAGGAGTTCATCCCCCTCAAAACTGTTCCCTCTCCGGCTCACAGAGAGGGAATCCAAACCCAGCTACACTGAGAAACACGGGGTGATAGACTTCATCAGTGTCATGTGAAATCATCTGACATTAATTTAACAAACATTTATCATATTTTTTTACAAGATTTAAATACACTGTTATGACCATAGTTCACATGTTTTGGGTTTGTTTGGCACTTTTTTGTTTCTCTCCTCCTTTTCAGAGTGTGTCTGTGTGAGTGTGGTGTGGTTGTGTCTGTGTGACGGTCAGTCTCTCAGGTGGATGTTAACAACAGGTGGCTCACTGTGAGTGGCTCATTCGAAGGAGATTGGCACACTGTGAGTGGATGAAGAGACATAAACCCACCTTTTCAAATACATCTTGTGTCTGTTCCATTGAAATGATGTTGAAAGTAGTTATTTGCTGGAGTGAGTAACTTGCCGTTTGTGTAGATTGTTGCTTTTGAGAGTTGTTGAGAGCCATTTTCTTTCACCTTTCTTTTCTCCTGTTTGAAGTTAGGAGTGTGGGTAAGTGTTTTTTTGTCATTTATTTCCTGTTTTCTTTTTGTAGATAAGATTAGGTTTGTAAAGAGAAGTTTGGTTTGTTATTTCTGTCATTGCTCCTCCCTGAAGTTACTAAAACTGCCACACTTGGTTGGACAGACTTTGGATTTATTTGGCTTTCTTATGTTGATGATGTGATCTCTGCCAGTAGGGCTCTCTTTCTCGATCAATACAATAACAAAAGACCGTGATCATGAGCTTTGACTCACTTCCTGATCAAGTGACGGATCCTCTTGGTCTTTTTCCCCAAAGTCACTTTGTTTTTCAGGTTTTGTGCATTTTTTGTGACAACGACCAATTGACTCACCCTCCCTCCCTCCTGCACTCTCCACCTGCTACGGAAGACCGTGATGAGACGCCTCACTACAGCCAGTGAATCTCCGCTCCTGTGTTACAAACATCTAGCGTATTTGTTTCCTGTCGCAACACATGCTTTTATTCAACACAGCTTTTATCATGAACTATTTGCAGAACCAGCAGATGTGATGTACAGCTTCACACTCAAGAGTCTGGCATTTTATTGAGTACTTTATAGAGTGTTGAAAAGTGTATAAAATGATGGTGATTTTCAAAGTTTTTGTAAAAAAACAGCAGCAGTGTCTTAAAGCAGATTTCTATGGATATAAAAAGAGTAATGTAAGCACATATTATATACTGTTGTTCTGAAACTTTAGGGTTTCATAAACGAGGTAATGACGCAGATACACACACACAAACGCAGCGTTAATTGGAGCTTCCAGTCTATGTCGCCTTTAAACATATATAAAAATGTCCCTTAAGTTAATAACAAGGTTGTTTTTAGACGTGTGTTTGTATTGGCCTGAACTATTCAACTATTCAACCCAAACAATGTTATATTTTCATGTTCAACTTTAATCATCTTGCAATCATCAGCCATTTTTATTTTTGTATTGCACTTAACAATTTGAGCAATACTTTAAATTTAAGGAGATACCACTTAAGTTCTGTTTTGAATGTTGCCAAATAATTCCATTTCAAGATCCTTTCAGGTATTTAAATGTCTTCTCTTCTCCAGGAAAAGTGGAAGTGGGGAAGGAGTATATGAGTGTGCTCTTGTGTATAGAGAGTCCTTGCATGCACACACACACACACACACACACACACACACACACACACACACACATGGTGAGGACATTGCATTGACTTGCATTAATTTCCTGGAGACTTGCTTTAACCTTAACCACAATTACCACTGGCCTGACCTTTACCTTAACCTTCCCCCGAGCCTAACTTTAAAACTCAAAATGTAGTAATGTACGTTATGGGGGCTTGATTTTTGTCCCCATAATGTTACTGTGTAAACAGATTTAGGTCCCCACAACATAAGGAATACCAGGTACACACACACACACACACACACACACACACACACACACATACATGCATGCATGCAGTCCAACATTAAGTGGACATGACTGTTGTCAGAGGAATGTAGTGGGTGCACAGAGTGGAGAGAGTGGGAGGTTTCTCCCTGCTATTTCAAGAAGATTCATTGAAACAGACACAAGCCATGTCATGAATCTCTGCTGTCTAACCGCTGTGACTCCTCAGTGTCAGAGGACACACAATGCAGGTGTTCCACTTTGCACTCAAAATCTTAATGTACACACAGACAAAATAATCATACAAGGGAGTTGACCAGAGACTTGGAATGACATGTAGGAATTTAAGGGAGGAAGAATAATCCTCGTCTGGATTTATCTGACCTGCAGAGCAAGTGATGAGGAAGTGTGTGCGGATATCATGGCAACTGGTAATAATGTCACCCACAACAAGCTGAAATGCTGATTTAAAAGCTTTGATATTTGCAATTTGGCAAGCGACATGTCAACATTGACTATTGGACACCACGTCATTTTGAAGAAGACATTTTCCCTTAGACTTTAATTCAAACTGTTCAGAATAACAGCTAACCATCATATTTAGTACTATATGCCGTCTATAATCTAGCTACAGGTGGAGGAGGTCTTGGGCCAGTTCTCTTTATGCTTGAAATGGTCCTAATCCATTCAAGCCTATTTATCATCTGCTAGAGATTACATTTATACAAAAATCCGATTTGCTCATCATATTTTCTATCAATATAATCAGGAAACTATTAACTAAGTGACTTGTGTTTCAAGTCACAACATGTGTGCAAATTAAAATGTGCACTACAATATCTTAAAGTTGGGCTTCTTGAAATAACATATCTACTTTACACTAACACTCAAAGCCTCATTAAATGTGTTTATCTTTAAACATTGAAAATGTCATAACGCTGATTTGAAACCACGAAACATCTCTAATCTAAACCTCTGTGGGGTTATTTTTTTATGGACCTAAGCTTAAGCACAAACAGGTTACATGGTCCATTTCAAACATGTGATGGTCAGTTATGAGAATAATTCATTGAATCATCATGTATTATGTGGAACAATGACATGGAAACAGATTTGTTTCCATGTACTGTATATCACATATCCCATGTGTATTTTTGCTGGAGTCATTTGTATTTCAACATTTTTAAAGTAAACATTGTGTAAAAAATAAAAAATGGTACCAAAAATAACAGATTTGATCAATGAGGTGCAATAAAATATATACATACAACGAGGAATCACATGATCATTTTCTTTATGGCATATTCTCTGAGGCGACAAGAAAAGGAAATGTTGGCGCAGGAAAGCGAGATTTTAATCTCAGCTCGGTATGTGTGGCATCCACTCGGTCACAACTCATTCATAATTCTTTCGCCGTTTTCTGTCATCGGTGACAGGCGCAGTGTCCCATGACAAGAGCTAATCGACACATGAGAATGTAGCACGGTGAACTGTGAGTGCAGGGAACACAGTGTTCTAGTGAATTAAAAATTGAAGATAAAATAAGTACAATCATCTGAAATTGGAAAAATCCAACTTCCTACAACAGCTGGAAAGCAGAATATACTGTACATAATCCAGCATTCACCTCATGTCTCTCAGTGTACGTGATGTAAACAACCTGAAGAGAATTTAGGTTCCTCTCTGAGTCATCGCCCTAATCTGTCATTTTGCATATTAACAATCGAGAAGTTATAAAAAGCCCTGCAGCGTAGTATGGAATCCCCACCAGTGACTCATTATCTATTCATGACAGGTGGTAAAAATGCAGGAAGTAAGTTGAGGTGATGAATAATGTAGAGCAACAAGTAAAAGAAAAAATGCACTCCTTCAAGCATAAACATACATGTATATATCTATATCCATACAGCTACAGTGGGAGCTGTTATTGTATTTTCCATGGTCACCAGTGAAATCTGATAAAAAGGTTAGAGGAGACACCAACTTAAATATCCATCCCTTGTGCTTGGAATAGTTGGAATATGAACTGATGCATTGCACAAGTTTTTGTTTTCATGTACTCATCTTTCACGCCTTAACAGTTAACAGTGAACAGTGAAAATCTACCATGTCCTTTTGGTTTGCTATCACTTTATGAGATTTAAAGTCTTCTATCTTACAACATCCCTGGCCCCTTCAGCAGCAACTCTGCAAGAGAACTTCTTTTGGAGAAGTTTAGCAGAAAGGAACCACCGTCAAGGTTTCTCCATTAGCCACCAAGACATCTATGGAGTCACGGAGCAAAAATTACGGGAGGAGCAGAGAACGTGGGGAGAGGGAACCCTCGTCCACCAGACATCTTCACACTTTTAATATCCTTTCTTTTCACACCAAAGCTCTCTTACTAGTATTAAAACTGTTGTAAATCTTATGTTTTTATTTAAAATGTGTTTTTATTATTAATTGTTGTTTCTTTTATTTGGAGTTTAATATAAAAAATGTGGAGTTTTTATATTCTGTAAGGGACTTTGCTTTTGCACTTTTACCTTAAACACAGTGTAGACATTTTTGATAATTGCTCTATAAATAGCAAACATGAGATTGATTTGTATGTCTGCTTGTGTTTAAAATAAAAAAAAAATAAACTAAACTGGAATCCTCGAATCCTACAAACATGTGAAATGTTATATTACAAAAATAAAGCGGAAGTGTTGAGGACAAACATTATTTCACTTGCCTGTCTTTATATTAAAATCACATCTGGTGACTTCACTGAGCCTGAGCAGGTGAAAATGGAGAAGGGAACCCTTTCACAACTTCTCACCTTTTATTATCCCCCCATATGTTTGTGTCCTGTTTCACCGGGACACTTCCTAACATCTGTTTGACCTCCTCCTTTTCCCTGTAGATAAGCCAAATCACTTTTAGTCCATAGATCAGAGGCGCAGGCAAACCACGGGCACCGAGGACAAAGACAGTCTCTTGTCAAAGACGAGTCTTTCTGAAGCCCCTTTGACTGAAAGTGTCTCTCTCTCTCTTTCTTACAAACGTCTCAGTCGTAATAACAAAAGTTTGCTTTGATTTTAACCTGCTTGCTCACATTTTAAGGACTTGACGAGATAAAGGGAAGACGTATGAAGTGAGAGCTGAGATAGCAAAGGACAGGAGCTGAGCTGAGTCTTACAAAGTGACATGATGAATCAACACTAGACGGCAGCCTAAATCCTCAAATCTTACAAGTCACTGATTTGCTAATAACATTTTTCTTGGTAAGTCAGTCAGTTTCCTGATTTTGTTGACAGGTTAATGAAAGATTAGGCCTTTTTACATGATAGTTGCTTTAGCATGACAAATTGTGTGATGTGTTTTATTGAAAACGTAACATTATGTCTAGCTTTTTCCTCTTAAGTCTTATGTTGCAGGAAATATGTCAAACATGTTTAGATTGTTGAGTCTCATCCTCAGGTTGTGTTAATACTAACAATTTAATATGAACACATATGTGACAAATGACTCAAGGCCAGAGGTGGAAAATAATGAATTACATTTATTTGTGTTTTTCTATTATTATTATTATTATTATTATTACAATTATTATTATTATTATTATTATTATTATTATTATTATTATTATTATTAATAATAATAATAATAATAATAATAATAATAATGGGCCACACGGTGGTTTAGTGGTTAGCACTCTCGCCTTGCAGCGAGAAGACCCAGGTTCGAGCCCCGGTTGGAACAAGGGCCTTTCTGCATGGAGTTTGCATGTTCTCCCCGTGTGTGCGTGGGTTCTCTCCGGGTTCTCCGGCTTCCTCCCACAGTCCAAAAACATGCAATGTGGGGATTAGGTAAATTGGACACTCTAAATTGACCATAGGAGTGAGTGTGAGAGTGAATGGTTGTTTGTCTCTATCTGTGTGTGGCCCTGCGATGGACTGGCGAACTGTCCAGGGTGTACCCCGCCTATCGCCCGATGTAGCTGAGATTGGCACAGCACCCCCCGCGACCCTCTGGCGGAGGATAAAGCGGTAGATGATGACTGATGACTGACTGATAATAATAATGAGTACATTTTTAGACCAGTAGTTTTACTTGTACTTAAGTAAAATGTTATCAAAACAGTGGTCCTTTTACTTGAGTGGAGGATGTCAGTACTCTTTCCAGTCCCTCCAGCATCTCCACGAGCATTGCTCAGCGTTGTTTTCCCTTTATTGGTGGACTTTCTTTGAGACTCTTTTAGACTTTGTCAGTTTCTCGTCACGGGGGAAGACTTTCCCAGGCTGGAAACGCAGCCTTTGAAGATGTGCAGGAGTCTAGTTCTCTCTCAGCTCACTTGATTTACATTATGTTGAGAAGCTATAGTGGAATTATTACCCAGTAACGTGCACGCCATGTTGCCTTTACCTCACATTTAAAAGAAAATAGGGTCATGTGGACCATGATCTCACTGCATAACACCGAGTTCTTTGTGGCTTGAACCCAACGCAGAAGAGCACACTTGTTCAGTTGATGCTACTTGTTTATTAAAATCAATAATTCATGCGGGTTAAAGTGCAGGTTAACCAAATGCACATATACTTTAAAGGCTGTGGCGTGGAGAACTGTTAAATGAAACTTTATGAGCAGCAAGCTCTTAAGCTCTTAATCATCAATAATGGATTGAAAGACGGAGTGACGTGTATCTCCGTGTAAAATGGGCTTACATATTTGAGATGCATGTATGCATCTGTGTTCCTTTGAGATACTTTCGTGACTTCTTTTTGTTGAGTCATCATACGCTGTCAACAATTTACACCGCAAATTAAGATGGCCGCTTTGGCTTATCGTGTTATCAGTGACATCATTCCTGCGTCGATCATTCGTTTGAGTTTGGAAATACATTTCTCCGTTTTCCCAGAAACAGTTTTGTGTCAGAAATTCTATTATGGTATCGGCGGTAAAGGGTAAAGCGCACAAAGATTATTTGTCTTTCATTCGATAACAAAGAACAGAGGGGTGCATTGTACAAAGCTCAAGACGGGGCTTGTGAGCCATTCATCCACCTTGCATGTGTTCTGTATGTGCATGGCTGACAAACGGGACAATGCATCTTTTGCAGAGGCAGATGGTAATCTCGTCATAACTCATCTTTAAATAATGCAATAAAGTATTCTTTGGAAGAAAAGAAAATGGTTGTGGTGGTTTTTTTTAAGGGCCTGAGCAGTCTTCTCATCACTCCTCCCCTCTCCGTCTCCAGTGGGTGCAGACCCAGACCTTATATTATATTATATCCACCAAGGGGATATTGTCCCTTGGTGACACAAATGTTGTTTCAGGGGAAACATCAGGGAGAGAGTCTCCACATCCCAGACGGACGTCTCAGCAAACATGGGTGGTGACAGCGGCGGGGACATGCAAGTTCATCTCACCAAGGTTTGAAAGATTCACATACTTGAACCCGTTGATCCTTCTTTATTTGGAATCACTGCCTTTCACTGTCTCCCTCAGACATGACCCATATTGGCCCAATGGTTTTATTGGAGCTAATGTTAGTGTTATCCTGGAGAAAATAAACAGATTTTTTTGGATCAGATATAGAAAAAATAAGCTTATGTTTTTTTTAATCAAGTGGACACAATCTACCAGTTTGCCAGATGAAGTAAGAATATACTAAAAAGCCACTGGGGGACTAAAGGTCAGTTTAGTCTAAAATAATTTTACATCTCAATAGATTTATAATAAACATTTTTCCTGAGATATTCATGGTCTAAATGAATAGTTTTTAGAGGATAATACAAGCACAACACATTTTTAAGTGGATACCAGTGTGACTGACAGCTGGGATTGTCCATGAGGAGGCTGGCTGCAGATGATGGTGCTGTAGTCAAATCTCAAGGCTTCAAAATGGGAGATCAGATTCTGATGTCAGTGATCTGTGTTTGTCCATTATTTATTTGCTTGTTTGTCCATTCATTTATAATATTTACGCATTTAAATATCGAAAAACGACAAGACTAATGTTATATATTGTGAGAGTAGTGTATTTGCATTAGCCAAAATGTTCCCAACACTCTTTCAAGACACTTCTATTGAAGTAACCAACTTTACCAAAGCTTACTTTTGTCACTGTTTAATGTGTTTTACATAAGGTTTTGCCTTTGAAAATAAACTCTTAAATGCTCCTGTACTGAGCAACACCAACCCACTGGTCATGCAAATATGTCACAATAAAAGCCTTGTTGAAGAATCACTCAGTCAGTGTCACACTTCAAACAAATTGACTTCAAGAAAAAAAAACAGAGGATCGGTCACTAAACAGGTGTTTGTCTGAAGCTCCTGATACCGCTGCACCCCGTCGTCATCAAACTGGGTTTTCTTTATTATTGTTTTGATTGAGAGAGAGATAAAGAGTCATTCCAAATGGCAGAAATGACATACTTGCGTTTAAGCTTAAATTCAGTCTGCCCACAACAAATCTAACCTCAATCACTTACTGGTCACTAATGATGTCACATGCGTAGTTTCATACCAACGGTTGTTATAAAGCCATCTGTAGAGGTTTATAGCCAAAACCAATGACAGATTGAAGCAGTTCACCGTACAAACATCCTTGTAATGTGCTTTTATCTACCTGCTCATCCTCATGGGTCATCCTCACGTGTGTGTGTGTGTGTGTGTGAAGCTCAAACATTGAGACAACTTCCTGACGACACCC
This sequence comes from Solea solea, assembly GCF_958295425.1. Classification (NCBI taxonomy): domain Eukaryota; kingdom Metazoa; phylum Chordata; class Actinopteri; order Pleuronectiformes; family Soleidae; genus Solea; species Solea solea. The sequence continues at coordinate 11,750,953 of NC_081150.1, forward strand.
CCCGGTGATCTGCGGGGTGCGTTCAGCTTTAATTTACGTGACTCAAGACGAGGTGAATGTGGAATAGCACTGTGCATTATTATTTTTACATGGGCAAGAGTGGGCACCCAGTAGTCTGCCTGCAGCGAGGAAGAGGAGTCAAGCTGAGAAAAAGCATCCGGCCTTGATCGTATTTTCTTAAACCAGCCAATCTCAGTGAGACTGCTCTGTGTATAACAGGGAATTAAAACGGCAACAATGACAATGATAAAACGATGGAAGAGACAGCAGTTGAAAGCAACTGTGTTGTGTTTCCTGTATGTAGAATATGTGCGTCACACATTTGTATATCCTTATTACAACACTGCGCTGTAATGTGCTGTATCTGATAAGCAAAAGCAGGAACATTGTGATGACCATTTTGTATGTTTTCAAGCCGTTTAAGTGATTGGTGTGTCTTGGGAGACATCTCGTCTGCACAACAGTGGCCTGTGAGTGATGGAAAATTCCCTTTGAATGCGTAGTTTTGCCATGTGCACAGCAAGACTAATTTAATATGACATAGAAAATTGACTTACAGTTGTTTGGATAGGACATAAAACAAAGCATAGTGTATTGTTAACTTTGCTCATCAAATTAATTGGTTCTGGGCCTTTTAGATTCCTGATAGCAACGACTTGGGTTTTGGCCCACTTTGCTCCCAAACGTAAGTGCACTTATTTTGTTGTAATTTGATAATACACAACTTTATTTAGGGAGCATGTGAACATCAGATAAACTAAAATGTAAAGGTCGCTGGGCTTCTCAACAAGACAAATGCACAAGTAAAACCAAAGTGACACAATTATATATATATATATATATATATATATATATATATATATATATATATATATATACACATATATATTATAATAATAATAATAATAATAATAATAATAATTTTTGACTTTTACTACAACATGGCACTGCAATGAACCTTTAATTTTGCTTACCCATTCATACCCATTTCCTTTAAAAAATGTATATCCTATTTGCAAATAAAAATATCTGCAAAAAAGAGAGAAAAAAATAACTCAACATAAATATAATAGTGTATAATATAATATATACCTATAGCTATGTAAATCCACAGAATGCAACATGGTAGACCAGTGCTAAGATATTTACACACATTCTTCTTTCAAGTTTATACATTCTTTTAACTCCACGTTCAAACTGTTGCGTGGTTTGACTCCACATACAGATACAGAAAAACTTATTTTTGTTGTACGCACATTCAAATAAGTCTTTAAGTGTTCTTCCAATTGAGTTTGCACAGGTGTAACCAATGAGACTAATTATTAATCAGGGAGTTGGAAGTGGGCGTGGTCTGCTTCAGCTGAAGCAGCACCAGGTGAGTTGATTAGTTGATTAGCTCAGCTGGGGTGAGTTGACTAAAGCTGGAGACACACTAGCAACTCTCACAGTCACTAGTGCTTTTGAAAAGACTTGGAGTTCACACTAACCGACTGGTTTCAGCAGATTATTACTATTTTTTTTTTTTTTTATGACGACTGAAATACTGGGGATCACACGTTTAACGACTCTGCCCGATGATGTTCACAGACGACATGATGTTTCAAACCAACTGCACGCATCAAACTCGACCATGTCTACAAGCGCGACAGTTTAAAGGGTAAACGTCTTCATCTTCTAACTCTTTGTTTCCTGTGTCCCACCTGCTCTTTTTCATTATCTGCTGTTGTGTTTGTGACTGATGTCGGGTCTGTGAGACCCTCACACACTTTGAGTTTTTACAGCTGTCACGCTAACAGATTTCTGTGCCAACTAGCCATGCTGACTGTCCCCCATCAGTGCTGTCCCCTGGCTTAATCAGCCTCTCTTTGTCTGCAGAAGAAGCAAGACCAGAGATGAAGTGTAGAATATTTAAGTTTGATGCCTGTCTGTGGTATCTGCTGATAAAACCCCTGTGTTGCAGGAGTTTAGTCAGAGAAACCTGCTGTTTGTTTGATCTGATGAGTTCAACACTTTTAGTTCTGTCTCTTTGTGATATGGGAACAGTTTGGTTCAAAATGTTTGCTGTCATAATGGCACAGAGTGGATCTGTGCTTCTCCTGGATAGAAAGAAACATGTTTCAGTGGTTGCTCCTCAAGTGCTCTGACCATGTCATTTTACCTTTTTCAACATTCCTGCTGAAAGTGCCAATCACTATAGTGGCTGAAGGATGACAAGTTGGGGAGAGTGGATGTGAGGTCCAGAGTCCTGGTCTGTGGTTTATGAACCACACCACCCATACATTAGCTGCACATTCACAATTAGGTTTTGTACTATGTAAATTAACAATTATTGAATTTAGCATAGGCTGTGTACAGAGGGACGCAGCAGTCATCCTTTTGTCCTTTCATGAAGCTTAAATTTAAACACCTTTTTCATTTTAAGTAAGTTCTAATAACAAAGGACAGACTACAAAAACAACTACTGAAGAACGGTGTAAATGTTTATGTTCTATATTGGAAATCTGAAATCACACCTGGTCATAACCTGGTCATTCAGTAGTTTGATAGGATAAAAGCTTCTTGCCCCCGTGCTGCCACTGTATACACACAATATACAGTCAGGTCTGATAGTATTGCTTGACAGAGTCTGTTTTCAGATGAAAGAAGCAGCATACAAAAAATATGACATTGTTTCTGTTCACAAAGCCCAAACAGAGGCACTATTTATTGGTCATATTTTAATATTATCACATTTGGATTTAGGTTGTGAAGAGATTGATTCCCCCCCCCCCCACCGGCTCTCTCTATGACAGGAAATAATTAAAAAAATTAAATAATTTTAAGTGGAAACAATTCTATAATTCATCATGATAATGGACTATGATTCATGCATTCCAGATAGGAGCATCAAATTGGCATAAGTGACAAGTGGGGCACTGTCCCTGGAGTGTACACGTTGTGCAGACAGACGTGTGTGAATGGACATTAATAAGCTTATTTTATTCAACAGCTCCTCCATCCATGGTTCCATTTTTATGCACTTGGCTATTATTCCACATTCATGACGGCGGGAGGACTGTGTGTGAAGTTGACTGTCTTCAATTTCCCTTTGATAAATGTACAGTTAGGGCTCAGATATTTTTGATTCTGTGTGTGTGTGTGTGTGTGTGTGTGTGTGTGTGTGTGTGTGTGTGTGTGTGTGTGTGCGCGCGCGAGTGTGTAAGTTGTTTTTATGTGGACGCCCATGGATTTATCACTTCACATTGGGAGTCTTAGATGTTTGGCTGATATCTCATTGAAAGATATTTATCTTAAACATAATCTGTGTTTGAAAACTAGGAGTGAGTGCAGTGTATGACCTCTGTTATCTGTTCTTGGAATTTCAACATTTCACTCTTATAACGCTCCCTTTCTTCCAGTTCCTTCTCTGCTCCTTCATCTCCTCATCAGATCTGGTTCTTTTTCTTTGGCCACATATTTTTCTTTTGATGATTTATTGATGATGCTTTTTGGTGACCACCACATATAGATCATTGAGTCTTCAACTCTGGTAGATCAATTTGGTGTGGGACAGTGAAAGAAAAACTCACTTAGAGACATTGTGACGCATCAGTGCCAGGTAGTTTGACACTAAAGCAAAAACTGCAGATAATGCTTTAATGTATTGCTATATAACTTCACACATGCAGTACTGTGCAAAGTGTTTAGTGTGACCTACCTTTATATTTGAACAATAGGATGACCCTGACTCTCTTAAACCCTTATTGTTACTTCCCAGCTAAAACCTGTCAGCGTGTATCTGCTGTGATAAAAGTCGCCAGGTATTATATTCATGACCCGCTGGAGCATTATATGCACATGTTGTATGAGTTCAACTCATTGAGAGTTTGCTAATATACAAGACCCACTTTCAGTCACGTCATTCCAATGCAAAAGGCGATGATCATATAATTTGACAGACATATTCTGCACCTGAGACTTTTACACGGTACTTCATCTGCTAATCATTTCTGGGACTTAAGTGCCAATTTCAGGCAAAATGAAAAGCGTGTTGAATTATGTGCCTCAGAGAACTTGATTCCCCCCCCCCCCCCCCCCGCGACCCACATGTGGAGGATAAAGCAGTAGAAAACTGATCAATGGTTGTCCTTAAGGCTATGCTGATAAAACCCCACTAATAAATCAGTTCTGAACAATTGAATTTCAGAGACATTTACACTTTCCAGTTGTTTGATTTGACATGAATTATAACCCATTCTGCTATAGACTTTAGAACTCATTTTATTTCTTGTGACTGTCAAGATATTTTGTATACACAATCATTTCTGAGATAGAAAAGTGTTATCCATCTAGTTCCTGTATATTGCTCTAAGAGTTTTACAGCCCATAGGGCAGTGCATGTCCTCATTATACCTCGGATGCTTTATTCCCACACGGACTTGCTCAAACTTCAAAACACTTAGTTAAAGGCCTTCTATTGGTTCCAGACTTGGCTGAAGACTTTATTTATGAAACCCCGAAAGACCCTGCTTGAGGAAACACTGTAGACTCCACAAAATCTTTGAAATCTGACATTAAACCATTATTTTAGACTCCGTATTTATTAAATTTTTAATGTGATTCTTTTAGTAAGGAAGGTAAAGATAATGTAATGTGAAGATCTTTGCAAAGTGAAGCGCGTAACTTCTTACATATGCTACATATAAATAGTGACACCATCACTTTCTAAAAGCTGGGGTACACCCACCCCAACTTTTGGTTCACCCCATTAATTATAATTCACATAAAACCATTTTATACATTTTTCAGTGATGATGATGACCATTATCTTTAAAAAACTGTCTCTTTTAGATAAGGCGAACCAAACCAGTATCTATTCATAAATCTCATATATATTTAAAATGTGTTTTGTCTTACTTGTCATACTAATGGCATCAACTACAATGCTGTCAATTTTTATTATTGTGCTTTTATTTTTTATTTTCCCCTTTTTTCATTATTGAATTTCATGGCACTTCATAGAAAACCACGGTCCTCTTAAACTCCTTTGAGTTTGTTTTGAGAGGGACACCACCTGAATTTTTTTCCTTCATATTATTTTAATTAAAATGTTATGTTAGATTTGTTATCAATAAAACTGAAATTGTTCATAATCTGATATTGTTGAGCATCGTGATCTTCATCAGACTCCAGTATACACGTAACAAAATATCATTAAAAGAAGATTTTATCTTAGATGACATTGGGAGAACCGTGTAATAATTACACAGTGATGAAAGAAGCTGATCATCCACTATCTGGACACACAGAAACTGATACCTTGATCTGAGACGGAGTGAGTCACTGATTTCAAGCCCCACAAGTGTTTCAGTCTGTATCCTAGAGACTGTATTATATCTGATCAAGCATAAAATGATTTAATTAAGGCTTCATTGATATCATTTAGATTCAATTTGTGTAGGTTTTTTTTGTCAAATAATGGGTCTGTCAAATATAAAACCGTATTCTACTGTAACTGCCAGTTTTATCGCAATGTTTGTCCGAAAACAGACGCATTCATATCTCACCAATCTGCAGAATGCATCTAATAAAAATATATCTTTATAATCATTTAGATCACAGTGACTCATTCATAAGCACACACGGAGTGAGTCATGTATTATAGAGTGTGCAGTCACACTGTGACTCAACCAGCTGAAAGATGCTGCTGCAAGACCATACGTTGCCTTCACTGTCCAAACCCAGCATTACTCTGTGTTCATGTACCAGCACATACACACATACTGTACATGTAACTCTCCCAGTGTCTGTTGATTTTCATAAACATGGAACCTGTTTGGGCCACACGGTTGGTGTAGTGGTTATCACTCTTGCCTTTGTAGCTAGAAGACCTGGGTTTGCGATCCAGTTGGAACAAGAGTCTTTCTGCATGGAGTTTGCATGTTCTCCCCGTGTGTGCGTGGCTTTACTCCTGGGTTCTCTGGTTTCCTCCCACAGTCTAAAAACATGCACATTTGGAGATTAGGCAAATTGGACACTCGAAATTGACTGTGAATCATAGTGGGTGGTTGTGTGTCTCTATGTGGCACTGTGATGGACTGGCCAGCTCTGTCAGCTGGGATTAGCATCAACGCACCCCGTGACCCTGGAGGATAAAGCAGTAGTAGAATTTTAGTCTGTCAGCAACAGGTGGAGATAGGGAGTGAGGGTATTCTTCAAAAACGACAGTAATAGACTGTAGAAACATTATACCTTGAATTTATCCTTTGAAAAGTGCATGAGAGGGAGGGAGAGAGACATTGTTAGATAACCTTGGCTGAATTTCCCTGTGTTTTCCTGTGTGGGAGAAAAGTATCCACACCAGCATGTCTACCACTGCTTGTCAGCTTCCTCTCCACTTTCAGCTGTCTGTATTTTAATGCAGACCCTCATTTTGCTTCTAAGACAATAATTTGGTTTTCTTAATGTCATGTAAACATGTCAGTCTGATTAAAATGAAGCTAGTCTTAGTCGGACTAATATATCTGGATAATGCGATTCATAGTCAGATTACTCCTGCATGTAATGATTAGACAGACTGGAGTTGGACTTGGTGTTTTGCACATGAAAAATTATTTTGTGAATATAATGGCGGAATCATTGCTATCAGTAAAGCTAATATTTCAGTTTCCTCATTCTCTAGTGACTCATCATGGGTCACCTTTTTTATTATTTTAATATTATGCATTTCTTGCATATACCACCTTAAAGATAAACATGTGATATGCGTTTCAATCTAACTTAATGAGTAAATATAAGAGCATTTTGTGTGTTGATTTAAAGGATGTATTGCACTTCTTTTTCTCTCCCTCCCTCAAAACATGAAACAAAAACTTCAAAATTCAAGCTGAGCTCATAAAACCTTTGATACTTGATCTTGTAAAATCAAATGAGTAAAAACTACTTTGTCATTACTCCAAAACCAAACACTGCCATCAACACACAAAAGCCAGCTAATGCATGAACATTACTCAGCAATCATTACACACTACAGAAATAACTGCAAAACGCTGTGCATAGCAGGAAATAAGTCTTAATTTACTGTGGGATATTTGCACATTGCTGCATTAACAGAGCCAGCAGTTCACTGATCAGTCATTCTGCATCAGTTCCATGGTTTTTGTCCACGCTGACCAGTTGCAACCTCTTCTTCTCCTTTTCTTGACATTGAATCTTGGTTCATCTTTTCACAGAGCCCAATTCAAACCTGTACACAGTGAAAAGTGATTAAAATTAGTTTTAGTTTTGTGCTGATGTTGGTGCCGTTGACTTAATGTAAATGTTCACTTACATCCACATCATGACATCATCACTCTTTTTAATTTTTGTTACATTTGCTACGCTTTAGTCTTCTTTCATCCTCATCTTATTGTATTGCACGGTGTGGTCAATTGTGGGAAAATCCTCCTTTTAAAATGCCTCACACAGTTTAAGTGCATTATTTTTGATGGACCATATCAACAATGAGTCTTCTGTTTAGTGAACTGGTTCCACACATCAGTGATGTAACCTTTGGGGCCTGCATGTGTCATTCTGGGTTCAGGCTGCTGAATGTATTAAGTGTGACTAAGAATTGCTATAGAAATAAGAAGAAGTTTTGAGTTTTGCAAAATGGGAGAATGGGGAGATTTGCAAATTGTGTCCTATCAGATAGACGGTGTTTAGGATGTTTCAGTCTGTCAGTGAAGGAGCATATGGTGTCCTGCAGAGAGTGGGAGAGGTTTTCCATCGTAGACGATATAGCTTTGCTATCGCTCACTGCTCTCCCACCAACTTCACTGGGTCAAGAGGGCATCCCAGGACGGAGCTTTTTTGTTATCAGTCTGTCCAGCCTCTTCCTGTCCCCTATTGACATACCTCTGCCCCAGCAGACCACTCCAAAAATATGGCTGATGCTACTACACAGTCATAAAAGGTCTTAAGGAGCATCCCCTGCACCCCAAAAGACCTTACTTTCCCAAACAGGCAGAGTAGATCTGCTCTGACCCTTCCTGTAGAGGGCAGCAGCAGCATGGCCAGTCCAGTCCAGTTTATCGTTCAGTTGAACACCCAGGTAAGATGTTACCATCTCAACAGATGTTGGAGTGTCTCCTCCTTCTTTAGTTTACCCTGTTTTGATCTGGAGGTGGTTCTGCGGGCACAATTCCACAAAGTTTCCTCAGTTTTCTGTAATCCTTGTTGCCGTCATCAATGATGAGACCAACAATTGCAGAGTCATCAGAGAACTTCTGCAGGTGACATGAGGGGGAGCTGTAGTGGAAGTCTGCAGTGTACAGGGTGAAGAGGAACTGAGCCAGAAGAACCATTCCCTGTGGGGCCCCCTGCAGACAGTCATGTCCGACACACAATCCCAGGTACACACAAAGTGGGGTTGATTAATCAGGTAAATCCACTCCAGTTTGTCCTTCAGAAGTGTTGGCTGTTTAGTGTTGAAAGCACCGCAGTGTTCTAGCAGTGCTCCCAGACTTTTCCGAGTGAGAAAGAGGTCTGTGCTGCAGGTAGATGACAATCATCCACCCCAATGTCAAGCCAACTGCAGCGGGTCCATCACTGGTCTCACTATGGGGCATACTCCAGGGACTTCATCAGGTGGGATGTTAGCACCACTATCCTGTAGCTGCTGCCATACCACACAGCTGTGCCACAGCTGTAGTACTCTTCCCAGCTTCAGGCTCATGTTGATGGTGATCCTCATTATCCTGCACAGCTGGTCCGTTCAAGATTTAAAGAGCCTGAAGCTGATGCTATCAGGACCCACAGCCTTCTTTGCCTTGATCTTCCAGAGCTAATTTCTCACCTGGGTAGATGTGATGTGTGGATTGGGTCAAGGCCCTCTTTTTCTCCTTTATGTCAGGATTAATCCAGGGTTTTATCGTTAGAGAAACGCCACACTGTCCTGGTGGCTACAGTCTTCTTTACACAAGAGTTTATATAGTGTGGTAACTGTCAATGTTCTCCCCATGACCTTTGCATAGTTCCTCCCACACAGTGTGACTGATTTGATAAAGATGCTTTAGCAGTTTTAAAAGTGTTGTTTAGAAAATGGGGTTTAATGTTTTGGCTATTGTGAAAAATTGTAACTAGCATATACAGATAATTATACAGTTCACACAAGCTCAACAGGTGTAATTCCTGACAAAAAAGTGCATAAAACTAATAGTTATCAATATGTTTACATATGAGAAGCACATAATAAAATATAAGAAGTAGGAAGCTATAGCACAAAACATACAGGAAAGGTGTCGTGTTACTTCAGAAAACATGCACAAACTATACAAACATCTCCTTTGCTATTGCATAGTATTTTGTTGCAGCCATTAATTTTATGCTGCTGTTACTAGAAATACTACTATAAATCCTAAACAGTGGGTGTACAAAAACAGCTGTTCATACATAATATATGGGGATTTATTATGTTTAGGACTGTCATCACTATTGAGTTCTCATTACAGTATTGGCCCCCATTACAGAAGAGACGTAAACAACATCTCTAATGTATGTCATAATATTTTATTCCATTCACAACAAATCTAAAAAAGCAAAACAGAATTGATATTTGAGCTGTGTTGATGTGCACAACTGTTTCACAACTACTACAAGATTTGAGGTTGAAATTGCCTCTAATAAACACAGCACTCAGGCCAAACATAACCAGTAGATTATACAAAAAAAACGACAAAGTCCAGCAGGAGCCAACATAATCAGTATAGAAATTGACACATGGTGAATACATGTCATCATGTGAGCTCATTTCATTGCCACCATTGAGGCCTTTTACAACATCTGTTTACGCTCACTCTTTCATATACCAGATGAATGAGCTGACAGTTGGCAGTTAAATGTCCACTGCAAACTGAGAAATCCACAAGCACTCAGACACACTGCTCATGTGAACAAGTGAAAGTGAAGCTTCACCAACATCTGTTAGTGAGAGCATGAGATCTTAAATCATCTGGGATGGGATAACCCCTTTGACAAACATCGACCCAACGGTGGGTCAGTTATTTGGCCACAAACTCAAAACGTGTTGCCAAACATTGTTCAAACCCACAGAATTTTATTTGCAAAAGTTTCCAAATCTCAAACAACACTTGGGGGAAAATTGGTATAAAATGATAGATTCATGGGTTAACCTCATCCGGCTTCAAAAAAGCATAATAAACCTCTAATATCATCAAACAGTGGAATCTGTACAGGTCTCTAAAACTTTAATGATAATTTATTATATTTCATTCAGGACAGGTGCCTTTAATTTAAATACTGTTAATTCATCAGGCTTCAATCCCCCATCTGTAAGGTAAGCTAGTGTGAGTCTCAGCTCACATGCCATGATATTCTGACACCATTTATCTTGATAGTGGACGAGTGAGTCCAAATGTTTGTGCTGTAATAACTTTCCTGTTTTTAAAAAAAATAATTCTTTCATTGATTTTCAGCCTACCCCACGTTACTCTTTATTAGTTTGGTTGAACTCTCTTCAAAACTATAAACTATGAGCCTCCAATTTAGCTTAATATCATAAATTTTCTACAAGGTTCTGCAAGTGTTAAAGAAAGGTCATGAGTCACACACATCAGTCACTGTGTCTGACTCATGGAAGGATGGATGTTCCACCAGACTTTTCCCTTCAACACTTCAGTTGGTCACCTCTTCACTCCAATGTCACTCTCTCGTTAGCGTTCCTCATCTCCCCGAAATGTGTGATGAGGTTAAAATTGAGCTTTGACAGTGTGTCTTACTAGGTGGTGTTTCCTTTGTGCAGTGTGCGGCTCAGCATGGCAAACTCGCAACCCACGTGTTGGCTGCAACTTACACCCCTTACACCAAACAGACCCAAGGCACTGTTAAACTTTAATGCTTAATTAGAAAAAAGGTCAGAGAGCAACTGGTTGCATCCATGTCTCCAGACTTGTCCCTTTTGAGCCCCCCTCCCCCCCAAAAATAGGTCAGAGAGCAACATCTAATGTTCACCCCCTTCAGAGATGATGGGTTCTTCTGTCAAAGAGAGGCAGAGAAGCAAAAGGATGGAGCCTAATCCAATCATACGCCTCTCAACAACACACATGCACAAAATTTACCACCATCCCCACCTCCACCACCATTTCTCTTCCTCCCTGTCATGACTGTAGAGCAATCACTCGTACACATAGTGTAACTATAGTATAGTATAATCATGGTGGCTCACGACAGATACATTCAGGCAAAAACAGGCATGAAATTCAAATAACTACAAGGTTGAGGTTAAATTTCCCGACATGTTGAATAGTTTGAAATTAAGAAAAAGGTCTCCCATGACGCTCATCTCTTGGCGAAGACAGCACCTGTCTCTTGTCATTTAGTCCGCACTGCCCTCTAGTGCCATACATGCAAAACAGTGTAAAACATTCATTCATTCAGTTAGTTTTTGTGTTTTGTGTTTTTGCATCTTATAACGTCATGCTTTGATTCAATGTTTTTTCATTGAAAATGTCTAAAATGTTTAGTTTTCAGTCTGTAGTGAAGAACCCTCCTATAAGGAAGGATCAAACATGCCTTGCACAAAAATAGGTGAACCCAGTATCTGGAAAGCTTTGGAAAAACCACACCACCTCCCAGAGAGGCTGGTGGATAAATTAATCCTGGCTCATTAAGTCAGTTTGGTTTGTTTTTCACAATTTTACTCTAGTGAGGGATCCAGCCCACAATTACCTGTTAATGAGTTGATGTTTGAGTTTGAATAGATTCAACAACTAATTTTAATTGACATAGCTGCTGCAAAACGTAAGAGTAACCCACATTATAATCAGCACTTTGTTTCAGCTGTTGTCGTTTTTTTAAGTGCTTTATAATTAAAGTTGGATTAGATAATCTATACTTAAGTTTCTATACACATTTCTGTCAATGAAATGATGAAAACAGATGATTATGGTTCTAGAAAATACTACTTTGTTTCTTCCCCTCTCCCTGTCTCATAAATAAATACCCATTTCCCTGATGGAGGCTTGAATTTCTGGTAAAGGTATTCAAATTCCCCAGCCATGAATTTAATAAGTCAAAAAATGCTTCATGTCTTTTGTACATGTCAACACTCTGTAAACCTACATTAAATACAAAACAGTAACTGTCCATTGGTCCTTGCCAATCTCATAGTGTGCAAACATATTCAGCAGCCCCGTCAGTCCAACAGTCGTTAGCAGAAAGAACGGCATCCAGTCCAGACATCAGCGAACAATCCTTTTTATAGTCACGAGAAGGAATCTGCCCATCAGCTCCAAAGTTCAGGATTAGCAAAGGAGAGGTTGTCAGCTCCTCTCAGTGAAGCCCATTAACAGACATAAGGAAAGAGATCAGTCATTCTTTTCCCTTTTCTCTCTGCGGGCCTTTCGCTTCAGCTGGAGTGTCTTAAGTTCAGTCATGGTAGAAAAGGTCCTGTACACCCACACCATCTGCAGTTATGTAACGCACAAACACATGTTATCAGTGGAATAGCTTACACCAAATAGTGTTCTTGACATCTGATCTGATGTGACAAGTTGGACAATAATCTGTAAAACATACCACAATGATGACTGTATTGAGCAGAAGTGGGATCGAGAACACCAAAGATATGAACATGCCCTTGGAATCAAAGTACTGGAAATTGGAAAAAGACCTGCAAACAGTAATAAAGCTTAATGAGCGTTTGTTGATTACTCTTAATTTACTGTTCCAGCAGAGCATCTACACACATTAACCCTGCATCTTACATCCAGTTCATGGCTGCCAGCTCATTCAGATGTTCAGCACCATACACCAAAGCAACTGTGGAGAGAATGCATGTCAGACAAGTCAGATCACACACACACCCACTCCAAAATTAGCAATCATGTCTCATTTGAAACTGTTGTGTTATTTGCTGTAGTGACAAATTAACACAATATACTACACACACACACACAGCAGAGCAGGGAGCTAGAATACAATTATCAACTGTGAAATACATACATTTATAATATTTATTCACATTCTCATCTTGCTAGTGTCATATAGACTTAGCACTGTTTTGAAGGCAAAATGGGGTCCAACCTGGCTGCAGCGAAGTGAACCTATCACAAGCGGTTTACTCGATAGACAGGATGTTCACTATTAATATCTGCAACTTCATTCTTACTAGTCAAAACTACAGTTACAAATATCCGCAATTTAGTTTTAGCGTGTCAGAATGACGTCACTTTTGCCATCCACAACTCAATTGTAGATATTTCTAATGCCAGTTTCAGATATCAGGGTCGCTATGACTAGACACAGTTCAATCCTCAATTTCAGATATCTACATTGTCCTTTTTAGATATCTTGAATTAAGTCTCCGATATATGAAATTGGAATTAGAGATAAGAAATATCTATAATGACAAACTCCCCATGCATAAATGGCAAACATGATGTCATTTTGACTGGTAAAAAAAACTGAATTGCAGATATCTGAAAACTGTAGTTTTGACTAGAACGAATGACGTCACAGATATTTACAGCTACAAGTCACAAAAAACGACTAGTCAAAATGACGTGACCGATATCTGTAATGGAAATGTCAGATAGTCAACTAGGCCATTAAATGTTAAAAAGGATTGCCATTATTACTCATGAATGTGTTTTTTTCATTTTGATTGTTTTGTATCTTTTACGTTCTTCATGTTTGATAATATATACAACACACACATGATTTGCTATCAATTAGGTTACATAGAAATGTTAGACTTCAGACGTTGACTTTGACGTTAAACTAATTTGTCGAAGACTGATTTTCCTGTAATTAAGTGCATAAAACAAAAATTATATACAGTAACTTCTTGTTCACGTACCCATGAGCAGAAAGTGACAGATCTGAGCTCTGTAGTATCTGCAGGTCACCACCGTCACAAACAAACACACTACATGGGACACCATCAGTCCGATGAGCCAAGGCTCCGACCACTGAACCTGGAGAAAAGACAAAGAAATAAGACATAAATAAGAACACGCAATCTTGAAGCTGTTCACAGAAGTGAGTTTCAATTAAAAGGCCGAGTGCGTTGAGGTTCGTTCAGCTAGCTGTGAGAGCTAGCATCTCGAATCAAGGCTTAAACGTGCGACTTACAGACATGAGAAACGACCATATTGACGTGATTCTTAAATTACTGAATCCATCAATAGGGATAGCGCTGATATTCTCTGGTTTAACGTCCGTCATTTTCACAAAAAAGCTCGGTTGTTGACGGACTGTGCCAACGCGTATGTAAACACGACAAGAACGCGGAAGTAGCTTTACTGCAGTTGAGGTGAAGTGAGTTCTAGGTTGGAACACAATCAGACTTCGACTTATGTTCAACCTGAAACTAACTTCGCCGCTTTCTGTCGTCGTTTTAAATCAGAATCACCTTTATTGTCATTATACAGTGTACACCGAGATTAAAGGACAGCTCTAGTAGTGCAAGTGGAGAGATAAAGAGTAGAAGAAGAAACAGCAAATCAGTGCACCAACACCGTCGACAAAAATTAGAAGGATATGTAAAAAAAAAAAAGTATTTAAAGTATTTACAGTGGGAGCCAGTAAGGGAAATATGCAGGATATGATACAGTACATTGTACAGCAGAGTGGATGTATGTGGGGTTAAAAGTAATACGTCATGTTTTCAGTTTCATGGTTTAAAGCAGTTTTTCACTTGAGTATAATATTATCGACGTTTTTTAATATACAGATATATTTTAATGAAATAACATTTGACATTGTTATCATACATGAAATACAAATATTTGCTTCAGGGGCGCTTCTGTAAATGGAAGTGGCAGATATTGCATTAGTTTCATTTAACTTCACTATTATATATAGTCAGAAACTAATTAATAATTAAGGATTTAACCTTTTGTATTTGTTGTATAACTTTATGACACATTTAAATGTTTTTTTTGATTTACTATTCCTCACATTCAGATACATGAACACAAATGTAATATATACATACAAAAACACTGATATACAGTAGCCTACAGTTAGAATTAACTTCACAGCTCAGTGACAGCCTCCATTGAACATGACACACATTTCTAATTTTTCATACTGCTCCAGCTGCTCCACACCAACTCTGTTCACATCCTACCAGCCTTCTTTCCCTGTCAATGCTTTGCCTGTAAATCATTTAAATAAATACCATCCTGATTAACTTCATCTGCAAGTACAGTAAAGTGCTTTTTTTATTATCTATCTGCAGACATGCAAAAACCAGCTAGCTGCCTGAAAAGAAACATTTTCCAAATGTAAAAAGGCACTCAAGTCTTTTAGTAAATTATTAATCATTATATAAAAACAAATAAAGGAGTTTGTCTGCTGTTAAAAATGTCTATTTTACTGAGAAATAACTTGATATCAAAATGAATTCACTAATTATTATTAATTGATTATAACTTATGAAATATATATAAAAAAAGATGTAATTTCAAATGTATAATCATGATCAAAATTCTTTGGTCAGTGTCCATGTGATGCTGGTACATGCAACACAGTTTAGTCAGAAACCGGAGGAGATTGAGTGATTGATCGATCGCTTCAGCTCAGGTCCCGTTTCTTCCTCGGTGAAAATCAGGGACGAAAGTCGCAGCCATGGCCATTGGAGTGGAATATCCAAGAGCAAAATTGTAGAGACCAAGCATCAGACACTTCCAACTGGAGCGCAGTGCTTTGCCAACATTCTGGAAAACAAAGAAATTGATTGATTATTGATTAGAAAATCTGAATTCATGTCAATCCATGATACATTTAACATGAATCATGGCTTAGTCACAAACATGATTGATTTGATTTTCCCTGGAAATCATGTCATCACTAGTTGTATCCTCTAATCAAAAGGAGTGTTCCAAAGATTGAATTGCATATTTTAAGTGAACTGTGGAAATGTTTTTTTTATTATTATTTGTCAGCACACAATCCTATGTAGAATCAGCATGAACGTATCCCGCTGTGTGTGTGTGTGTGTGTGTGTGTGTGATAAAATAAGAACAATGGCTCAGCAGGGAGAGTGTTTTTAACCCTGAAACATAAATAACAAGTCTTGTGAACCCTATTGTATCCTGTCCTCTTTGAGCAGGAAAGGGCTGACCGGCTGAAGCAGACAAAGGAAGACAGTTTGTGTAGGAAAATAAAGCTGCTTCCTCAATGTGGCACTACTTGAACTGGTATGAAATTGAATAACTGTTTCAAAATAAGCTGATAACAGGACCATGGGTTAGGATTTCTTTTTAAAAAGTAAAACCTGAATTTACAGACTCAAGTACCCATCTCAGACTGTCGCTCATTTACGATTTGTTTACCTGATATTCCTCAGCATGTTTTTACAGATGTACTATGTAGGCCACAATGGACTGATAAGAGACAGATAATGTGTAGTATAAACACAAGTGCCTAGTCACTTATTAAACCTATTAAAGTAATTTTGGTCACATTTTATTTCCTTATAAATCTCACATGATTTAAAGGGTTATAAATCAACATGTGAGCTGAATATGTTGTCACTTTGACCCACTCCATCATAAAAATAATTGATATTTATTATTAAATTGATCATATTGGATCAATAATTGCATCTGAAATGATTTCATGATTGTGAATCTAATGTTTTGATTGGTCATTCCCACACCACCTTTGCAGTTTCTCAATGATTATGATATGAATTATTTCAATAAGGCCAATTGATGCCATTACTTTTTACCTACCGGCACTGCACCTGCAAGAAAAGACATAGAATGTTCTTCATTACAGTAGCATACTATGCCATTTCTATTCATTAAATATTAAATTAAATATCAATTCCAGAGGAAATCACTTGCTGGAAATCACTCACAGGTTAAATTGCAGTATATTTCATTTTCAAACACAATGGTTTGCTTATTATACTCTGTAATCGTGCACCATTGTGGAAATGTAACCCAATAAACTTCCATGATAGGAAATATAATAAATGTAGTCAATAGTTAACAGTAGTCAAAGAGTCGTTTATGATTTGTTTTCAGCATGCATTCTTACATGAAGCCAATAGATAAAGCTTGTTATTGTCCAACACAAGGACGTAGTGTAGAAATAAATCACTTGTGTGGGTTATACAGCACTCTGTGCAGTAAATGGAACAATGGTGATCCTTCCTTGAACTCTGTTTCTCTTCATCCAAAAGACCTCATTAGTTAGTGCTGAATCACAAACACACACCCGGTCCCTGTATGTGTGAAACGTGCAAGTGATTGGTGACTGATAAAGGACAGAGCAAGAAAGTGGAGCAGCACATTTGTCTGTCAAAGGCCAAAGATGTGACACATATGAATCTGTAAAGCTCTTTTAAGAACATAATCTCTGGTTTTCGTCTGACCCAGAACTGGAACTGATGGCCAGTAAAAACAAAGCTACAATATTTATCAGATAAAAGAGCATGGGCTGGGTTATTTTAACTGCTGGTCATGCAGACAGCATTCTCAGATGACATTTTGAAAGTGGGAGCAAAACACAGGTTGACCAGCAACTCGGAGACCCAGGCCTGATTATTATGGAGAAATTAGGATGCAGTTGCAGAACAATACACACAATTACAAAAACAGTTAATTAGATGAAAATTATATAATTAAGATTCCACCAGAAGAAATTGAGGCTGATTAATGCCATATTAATGTGACGTGTGATTCATATTTTAACTTACCCGCATTGATCCTAAGAGGAAAGGACAAAAGGGAAGGAGATCAAGTATCTATTTAAGGCTACCACCTAACTATCCAAGTTCATAATTTTTGTTTCTGAACATTTTAAGCAAACTGTGAAAAAGGAATACCAACCTTCTTTACTTTTTTGTACTTTTCTTTCTTTCTCTTCTTCCTCTCTTGTTTTGCCTCATCCTCCACCAGTGGCTCATATCTCTCTGGCAGAAAGGCAAAGTGTATTTCTCTGTGGCACTTCTCATTCTGCCTGCTGTTGCCCGCCTCTGGGCGGCCGTCACCGTCGGCACAGCTCTCCTCACAGTCCACATGTCGCTGATACTTGCATGCTGCTGCAGGACTCGGAGTCTCACCTGATGCTTCTCCTGAGTTTCTGTTAAACAGTCTTGACGGAAGAGATTTGGTCTTCATGTCGTCTCCTCATAGCACCTCACAGGGAGGGAATGAAAAAGGCACTCGTTTCCACAGGAGGTCAGGGATGTTGTCAACAAACTTTACATCCATGAGTGGAAGTGCATTCCAGAGGACCGCCTCGTGTGGGAGATTTGGCTCAGAGCCCTTAAAGGTGCAAATATCTCCCCACATGACTGACCTTAATAGTTCTGAGGGTTTCAGGTTAAAGGTTTAAAACATGGATCTAAATCAAAATGACTTTTATCCAGTGAATCAGTAGACATTAGGGACATTCATCAAAGATTATGTGTGTCATATTGTGTTCCAACACATAATTAAAAAAAGTATACCTCTCTTAGTGTAATCTTTTTTTAATTATCCATCCAACCTTTTAAGTTGACTTAAGTGGAACTCAAGTGAAAAACACTTATGTTATTTGCTTATATCCATTAAAAAAAAACAACACTAAATCTTTTAACTAATTTATTCATTTATAATGAAAAACAATGAAAGAAAATAAAAGATACAAAATACTTGCGCTCTGTACAAAACCCTGAATGTATTCCAATCTTATAGGAAACATTTAATATGCTATCTCTGAACAGTAAACTTATTTACTAACAAAACCCACAACGCCCACTTTATGAATAAAATAGATGTGGCTGCATTTCTTTTTTTTTTACAATGATAGCCTTTAAGTATTAAGCAACTCTCTGATGGTGAACTAAACTAGCAACACTACTGGTGGTTGTCATGATTTGTTGGCGAGTTATTCTGGCTCCGGTCTGGATCTTTCATTCGTAAGATGTGGGTGTTTTCGCTTACAGGAAGAGTGCTGCAGAAAACAAACAAACAAACAAACAAACATGTCAACAGAGTCTTACCTTTGAGGGTTCAGGTGAAGAGAATTAAGCTTTTTCCCGGGGGAAACAATTCAAGGACGGCACTAAAATTCCCACAGCATTTGTTATTCCTCAAAGGATTAGTCCAGGGGCATTAAACTCAAAAGTGAGCTTGAGACCCCTGGATTAGTCCATAGTTAATTTACAGAGTTAGTTAACAAAGAAATTTGATATACACAACAAACAGAAGGAGGTTGTAGAAATGATTACCTCATGCTCTGTGGAGTGAGGAATATAAACTGCCTTTTGCGTTGACCAGCAGCCACTTTCAGCATCATGTCCATTGATATCCTCCTGTTCACCATGTCCTAATTAAACAAAACAAAACCCAGGATACATTTGATTGTTTGATAAATAAAGCTAGACAAAGAGAGACCGCTCCTCAGTATTTACGTCACAGTTTAGGAAGTTCTATTGTCCAGACAGACTCAACACAACTGATTAAAGAAATCATTATCTTATTACCATGTAGACGTCAAACTCATCGAGGCAGCGGAAAGGCGCCTCTGTGATGGCCCAAAGAGAGAGCACGAAGCAAACAGTGGAGAAGGAGCGCTCGCCTCCAGACAGAGAACGCATGTCCCTCAGGTCAGTCCCGCTTCCCTGGCCTGGCTGAACCTACACAGCAGTGGATAAGAAATTCATTTTGTACAAAAAAAACCCATTTGATGCCATGATTCCATGATCTCAGATGACATTGCATTGTTCTAACCTTAACCATAATTACTACTGGCCAGATTCCTAACCTCAACCAAACCCTGACCTCAGTTTAACATGTCTCCACCTTAAAATGTAGTCATTTACGCCATGGGGACTTGGGTTTTTGTTCCTATAAAAGGAAGACAAGTGCCCATAATGTGACTGTGTAGACAGATTAAGGTCCCCACAGCATAAGGAATACCAGGTACAAACAGCTTGCCTCCATCCCAGAGTGTCCCTGTCAGTTTGCTAACATTACTCCTTACCACCATGTCTTCAACTCCACTTTCCATCTTAACCTCAATCTGTCCCCACTTGGCCCTGTCATGGTCTCCCTGTCCCTCCTCTTCAGTTTCCTTCCTGTTATGTTCCTTCTCCTTTCTATGGCCAGCCACCTCTCCTTCTTCCTCCTGATGTTTCTGCTGCTGGTTTTCTGGTGCTGCTGGCACCTGCAGTAAACATGTCCGTTATTTTGGAGCACTTCTGGGCAAATTGCTTCCGTTTATTTTGGCCTGCCCTGGCCGACGGTAATAGATACGATTGGGCCAGCCCAGCGTCAGTATAGTAAATGAACCAATGGGCCACTGTTCAGGCTGTTGGTAGCGGCTGACTGGCCTCAAGGGGGAGAAAAAAGTCAGTGTTGTCTAGTGGAACCAAAGGTGCGTCGTCCCACTGGGAAGAATACCATTCCAGCCCTGTGACAGAACAAACTAGTAGCCTAAAATACAGATAGAATTCTATTTTGTCTCCGGTTTAAAGCCAGAAGGTCAGCAGGCAAAATTTATGTTGAGGTCAAATGAGGAAGGAAAAATGTCATTGGTCCATTTGCATGTACCACTCTAAGACAAATAACTGGAATTTCGTATTTCGACAATAATTTCAAGTTTGGTTGACTTTGATCTGACATAAATGTTTTCCGTATGATTTTCCATGCATTGATGGTGTGTTTTAGTTTTTAAAACCCGTTAGTGGACAATGAGCAAAATATAAATAAATAAATAAATAAATGAACTGGAATATGCATTATTAAAACACGTGCCATGATTATGTGTTGTCCCACTAATTGATCAAATTACGTTCTTACTGAAATGGAGAGCGTTTCGTTCTTGTGATCAAAGGTCATACTTCCAGTGTAGCCCCTCTGTTTCAACATGCTGTCAAAGTAGTATTTACAGCGGGCAGAGAGGAATCTAAAACAATAAAGAGATGATGGATCAGATGGACAATGAGTGAAGGATCAAAGCATGAGAATAAACCAGTCTGACCATGGTCACATTATCAATTCCTGTTTTGACAACTTGCCTCCTGAGCTCGGCGTAGACATACAGTCTGCGGTTCATCACATTGTCCAGGCATTTGATGAAGCTGTTGAGGTTCTTCACTTGATGTGTGAGGTTCTTGTAGCTCTCCAGAGCCTCGTGGTACTGTCTACATGTGAGAAATGTGAAGGGAGAAGAAGCTTTATGGGTTTACATGCATCAGCCGTTGCTTGGAACAGGAGTCAAGACAACCTACCTTACAATCTCCTCACGGTCACCTTGTTGGTCCTGCTGGGATGAGATCTTGGCTTTCAGACGTGTGATCTCACTGTCCAGACTTTTGGCTGTGCGACGCACTTCCACGCGCTCTGGGGAGATTTCTGTAGCCTTGATTACAGATGCCTGACCCACAGAGTAAAGCAAATCGTCAGACTCTGAGTTTTATTAAAAAAAAAAAAAACTCCCACACGCCACAGCTTAGAACAGCTCAACAATCTTCCAACATAAGCAGATGTCTTTAAGCCATTTTGAATACTAGAACTCACACCCTTACATACCTGATGTTCCTGCTCCTTGCTTTTCACGTTGGCTTCGAGGGTCTGGATGTTGTGGAGATGGATGCTGCGCTTCTCTTCATAGTGTTTCTTGTGATGCTTGCACTTCATCACATCCTGGTCAGTCTTACTCAGCTCATCCTGTGGCAGAACAAAAGTTTAATGTTGAGAGCAGGGCTTTTTTATTAATGTGGAGCAAGAGAAATTGTTTTAAATCACATTTGATTAGAACTAACGATTATTTTCATAATCAATTAATCTGTCGATTATTTTCTCGATTAATCGTTTGGTCCATAAAATATCAGAAAACCATAAAAAAATGTTGATCGGTGTTCATCAAACCTGGAAATGATGATGTTCTCAAATGTCTTGTTTTGTCCACAAACCAAAATGATTAACTTTTAATGATTTCTTTGTTATCCAGAGCAAAGAAATTAAGAAAATATTCACATTTAAGAAGCTTAAACAATCGGAAATCAAACCGATTAATCGATTATCATAATAGTTGTCGATTAATTTAGTAATCAATTAATAATCGGTTCATTGATTAATCGTTTCAGCTCTACATTTGATCTTGTGCTTGTGGAAAAATAATGCACCAACACAAATACAATCCAGGCAGTTTCTTTCAGATTAAGCTCTCAGAGGTTTATTTTACTCAACGTAGACTTACTAAATGTTGACTTAAAAAAAGTTTAATTTGAGTGTTTTAATTTGAGTAGACATCTTAAACCTTGCACTTGTACCTTGATTGGATCAGCTTCCTCTCGGATGGTGTTGATCTGCTCTTTGTGTCGCTTGTACTCCTTCTCTGCCTCCTCGTAGGAAGTCCTGAGGTCGGTCATCTGATTTCTCGTCTCCTCGTACTCGGCACGCTTGGATGCAATCTTTGTAATTATCTCCTGAAGTTCCTCCTCCTGTGGTGAAATTGTGTCACCAATAGTTCATCATTTAAAAGTATTGCATGTTGTGAATAATATTTGTGTATACAGATACATCTTTGTCTGTTTTGTACAAACCAGAGGGTTTAAGTCCTCCGACTGAGGCTCTTCTACATTCTGCAGGTCACTTAGCTCCAGTTGTAGTTTTGTGCCTTTATCCTAAATATTTAAACATGTATCATTATCAAACTCATAGTCTGAATATTGTGTCAAAATAAGATTAATACCGATTTGTAGGAGGCAAAAATATTTACTTCAGTCGTCTTCTGATCCATGTAAGTTCTCCTCAGCAGCCCTTCATTCTGTTTGATTTCTTCATTTATCTTTTTTATCTGTTGCTGGATACGAGTTGCCTGAGCTTTCTGGTTCTCTATCTCCTTCTGCAAATGTCTGATTTCCTCTTCAACATCTCCAGAGAGGTAGTTGGCTCTGGTCTGATCAGCGGTATAACTGCGGCTGTTGTCGATCTGATCTCCGTCTTTAGAGAAGGCCAGGTAACAGTTCTGGGGAGGGTTTCTGCTCTGCATCACTCTCCGAGCCTCTGTGCGATTCTACAAACCCAAAAAACAAAAGAAATCAGTGTACCATACCTTCACAATACTAAAACACGTCATCATAAGAGTAGGAGTCTGTGTCTTAATATATGACAAAATGGATAAAATCACATCATCACGGACTTTGCAGATAGTTTGAGTTCATATAATATGGCTGCATAGCATATTTAATTTTTCTTGGACTTTTATTTTGAAAAAGAAAAAGGCTATTACCTTAATGAGTAGAATACTTTCTATGCCCCGCTGATCAATCAAGCAGTTTGCTACAACGTGGTCCTCAATCTCCAGAGCTTGAAGCACTGAGGGATATTGAGGGTGATTCACAGCCCTGTCACATGAGACACAACAAACCAATATCACTTAAACATTATAGGGGATATTTCAGGTCCTGTGGTCCTGTGAGGAACATAGAGGACACATAGTCAGAACCTTACATACAGCTGTCTGCCCTGTGTGTGCCTAGATTATGTATCAGAACAGGCATTAACTCAGTTAAAAAAACACATGACGTGACAAAAGGAAAAAAATAAATGTTAAGCCGCTTAACAAAAGGCTCACCAAATAAAGTTCACAATATCTTAAAAATATGTTTACCTCTTTATCTTGGCATGACGGCCAGAAACTGAAATGTATAAATCACTCACTCTTTCGAACCAAAGTCCACAAAGAAAAACATCACTTGTCACTTTGGAATGAAGTATTTCAAAACACCATGGTCAAATGAATACATTTGGACTAAATGAGGGAGTGCATTAACATTCCTGTGCGCTGTGATGTAAAGTGACTGATTCTCGTCGTCTACTTTGGTGTGGGGGAGTGGCTGTCTAACGGTGGGAAAAGTAACAAACATATTGCAGACTTATGCAGGATTTTATTTGGCGAGTCTCTTAGTGACTGGTTAAACCTCCTCTCTTCCAGCATCCATGATATCAGTGACAGCGAGTGTCCACAGAAAGAGCACTGCAGCAAAATCAGTGTTGTCAATACCTCATACGGGTGTGTTAAATAAATTAAAATGAGCTTATTGCTGCAGTTACTAATATACCAATGTTATTGTTGTTTGTAAGAACAAAACCTTCAAGCCCAATGCTTTGTTTTGGGGCAATGTTCTACCATATAGTAAACATATACGTATAGTTTTCGTGAACAATGTTCATGTCCTCACCTCCTCCTCGTATCATGGAGTCGAGGGATGAATTGGCTGGTAATGATGGTAGGTCTGCGACCACCTTGGTACGCTCTGGCCATGAGTCCCTGTAGTACCTTCTCATCTTCATAATTGTCACAGGTGAAGGCCTGCAGCTGGCCTTTAAGACAAACTTCTACAGCCAAGGCCAGCTCTGGATCCTTTAGGCTAATTAGGTAACCTGTAGGAGACAAAAGTGATCATAAATCATAATACAGTACATCATAAATAAAAGTACTTATTTTACAATAAAAATTCACTACACTACTATTTTATCTTACCCAGAGGTCCTCTGGGTTTTTGCTTGAACTGGCCCCTTTTGTGAGCCTCCTCAATGGCAGTGAGCAGTGCAGGCATGTGCTCTCCGAAACGCCGCAGCCGATTGGAGCGACTGCTTTCCAGAGTCCGCACGTTTCTTTCGTTGGCATCGATAGACTTTTGCAGTACTGCCAGTTCTCTCCTGAGGAGAGATGGAGGTGGACAATTTGTTATGTCAGAGGCTAATGCGGCGGTAATGATTGTTCTGCCGAGTTTAATCTGCACACCAGCAGGACTTAATTATAAGTACTGACAGAAAAAATTACTGAGGGAGGGATTGACATAAAACGTATCTGTGAATAATTTTCTCTTTTGTCCCGAGATCATGATTCACACGTGATCTTGTTTTTGGCATCCCTACCCAATCTTTCCTTGTTCGTCCTTTAATCGGGTGCAGGCATTTTGATACTGGTCAGTCTGCTGGCTCAGAGTGGAGATGTGGTGTGTTATGTTCTCCAGCTCAGCCTTTATCTGCTCCATATGCTCTGTCCTGGCTTGACTCTCTGCTCCTGTGGTCTGACTGATGCTAGAGAGACAAAAAAAAAAGAAAAAGGTGATAACATAAACTAGAAAAAGGATGTGAAAAACATGGGAATCAAGACAGAATTAACCAGATGGTCACACAAGAAGAACAAACAAGATGAAGTCAAACCTTAGCTTGAGATCATTGATCCTTGTGGACAACTGAGCCTTGTCTTTTTCCAGGTCCCTCAGGTTAGCTTTGCATCGGTGGACAGTTACCTAAAGTGCACACATAAATAAGGAGCAGAAAGACCAGCCATTTACAGAGTTGCACACAAATATAACAGTGACTTCAAAGAGCTGGAACAAACAACAAACACACTACAATACTTAATGTAAAAAACATGCAAGTGACTGAAATTGCAATGTTATGAAGTTGATTAAAAGGAAATGTGAAACAATACAAGAGGTATAAAACAATATGGACCCTGACCTCACAGGACTTGAGAAGAGTATTACGTCTTTGCGCCTCGGCCTTAAGCTCGGTGCATCTGGGCTGGAGGTCCTGGACCTGTTGGGTGATCCCCTCCAACTGTTCCTGAATCTGTTTGTACTTCTTCTCAGACTCCTCAACCTTATGCTGCACAATCACAGTCAGAGATGTAGTCGGTTAAACGTTACGCATGGTGTGAGCTTACTTAACAACTACTAATAGTAGGTAGCACCAAGAATACACACTTTTGATAACTCTGGTTTTATACTGACAAATAACAATGTTTTCACTATTTTACTCTCATACCTTCCACTCATCAACTTTCTCATCATATTTCTCTGTGGACTTTCTGTCCAACTGCAGCTTTTCCTTCATCGGCTCCAACTCCCTCTCCATTTCTGTCACCTGCAAATTTTACCACACACACCAACAGCCATAAATATTTCGATGGACGGTCTTAATGAATGCACAAACCCAATATCATGAGCACACAGGCAGAAAATTGATTCAAGAAAACCGCTAGAAATGATCTTACCAAAGCCCAAGCCATCTGCTTCCGTAACTCCTCCAGTTTGGTGGACATTTCGTCAAGCGATGTCAGGCTCTTGTAACATTCCTCTTTTTCACGATAATTCTGCTTTATATCTTTCAAGTGCTGCAACAGTCATAATCAGACATGGCCACACAAAATTAGCTAGTCATAAACTGAGGTCACAATTAAAGTATTTTAAAGTATATCCAAAATAAAGTCTAAAATATAATTACGTAAGATAATGTATTAAGCGAAAAACACAATTACTTCACTGTGTTGCTCCACTTTATCAGCAGTGACATGCTTGGTGCTTTTGATGTAAACAAAGTCCTCTCTCATCTGGTCCAGTTGTGTAGCTTTCATAAAAAACTGAGCAACAGAAAAGAAAGTTAAAAGAATCTTACCAGACCAATAGGGATAGGCATTTATTATTATTATTTTTACATTTATTATTTTAGACAAACCTTGTACTTGTCCCCTTCTCCTTTTGAATGTAAGAAGTATTTGCTCATCTCTTGAGTCAGAACTGAAATAGGATTGTTGACCTTTGGAGAAAATTTAAATAAATAACAGGTTAAAAATGACTCCAGCTCATCAACACCCATTAGATTACACAGCGTTATAATTATGTTAACACCTTTGCACTGAACAAGACTTGTTTCGCTCATACCTGAATATTAAAATTGTCCAGCATCGACATAAGCTCTTCCTTCTTTGTTGAGACAATTTGACCTGAGAGAGCAAAGAAGATTTTATAAAAACATTCTTAATGTGTATTGAGAGGAAGCAGCTACTGGAGCTCCAGACTAATATGACAAGATATTGCCTATTTTCATCTTCAACAGTGTTTTGTAATAGTTATTTTGACGTGGTATTGCGATCACAAATTGTAGCAGTGGTTCCACATAGCGTTTCATGGCTTTTACCTGACTTGCTCTTCAGTTTATAGGTTCTCAACCCCTCTCGTGTTATTCTGAGGTCTACAGTGATGGCTGGACCAAACACTTCAGGTTTGTAAGCATCCTTTCCTTTGTTACGCAGGGTAACCGACACATCAGCTGAGCTGAGGAAACAGGGATGACACGTTTAGTGCAACAAATAAAAGTGCCAAAAAACAATGTCTATTACATAGTGTTGGGAATAATTTACCTTTCTCCTTCTTTGACAAAACCTTTGAGGGATGATCCTCTGTTTGTAGCCTGTGCATTGCCACCTAGAGCAACTATGAGAGCAGTCAAGACGGCACTCTTCCCACCTGTAACATGAGCAGTTTTTGTGCAGCAAAAAAAACGACAAACTGGAGGATAAGACAATAATACAAAAGTGAGTTCAACTGGAGCTTGTGTACAATGACTGTTGTCAGCTCCTTTTAAAATACCCTTATGTGACAAAAGGCTATAGTATGTGACAACAAATTAAGTTAATGCACCAGTAGCCATGGTAACTGAAAGATTTTCAATAAACCTAGTTGCTGGGGAGGGAGACAGTATGATTTCTGTTATTTTCACTTAATTTCTGGAACACCGTACTTGTTTAATGTTTTCACTCACTTCCATTGTTGCCGACAACAAAGTTGACATTGGAACCAAAGGCGAATGGGCCGAGGAGTGTGTGGCACATGAAGTTCTTTAAGGTGATGCTCTCCACAATCCCAGCATCTCTCACTACATCATCACCACCACTACCACCGTCTTGGACCTTAACACAAGTTTTATTTCTGTCAAACCACTCATCAATTTCCTGCCACATATGCAAATACGTGTATATTTTCGGAACACATTTCAAAAGGAAACAAATATTAGATACTACAGATAAATACAGATACTCATCAACTTTCATGCAAATTTGTGCATGTTTTCTCAACCTTACAAACACAGCGTAAGAAGATGAAGCCAAAGAGTCAGCAGCATATTCAGCCTACTGATAATGTTTATCCTTAAAATGGAGTTACAATGTAGTGTTACAAAACCAGTTCATTTATAAATAAAATTAAATACAATTATTTAAATTTGGATTACTATACTGTAAATCACAAGGTCTTGAACACAGTGGAAAGATGTGGGCTCTCCCTTGTGGTATAGTAATAAGTCACTTTATTAGTTACACAAATATCAAAATGAAGCGTCCAACTCTGTAAGTACATTTCTCTATTATTGCACTATTTTTTCCCACTGTTGTACATTTTACATTTTATGTTTATAATATTTTCTTGTATTGCTGCTATGTCGAAACAATTTCCCCTTGGGGATGAATAAAGTATTTCTATTCTATTCTAAGTAAAGTGTGGTCTTTTGCTGCTGTAGCCCATCCACCACAAACTTTGACATGTTGTGTGTTCAGTGTTGGTGTTTTACATAACATGGTTGTAAGTGACTGGTGTCTTTCTACAAGTTTGAACCAGTATGCCCAATCTCATATGACCTCTGGCATCTGCAAGGCTTTTAGGTCCAGAGAATGGACACTCATTTTAATTCTCTCTTTACCATTCTCATGCACAAAAATCCCAGTAGGTCAGCAGTTTGTGAAATACTCCAGAACAGTGAATAGTGTAAATCCCGCCATTGTCAAGTTATCGTGAGGGGTATTATCGCGATACAAATCGTATTAATATGTTGTAACATGTTGGTGAACGTACATACCTGGCTCAAAACAGGGTCGTCCTGGTCGTTATCATCAACATTGTCATTATCGTCATCTTCTTCCTGCACAGCTCTGACCCGTTTGTTGAGGCTTTCCCTGACAGAGCTGTTTTTTCTTTTAGACATTCTGATCACACACACACACACCACATCGTAGGGGAAATGAAAATGAAACTTAACACAAGTTACAATCGCAAGCAGCATCGAGTCATGCAATGATGTTTTAGTGATGTTAGTTGAACATTCATTCATTGCTCACATTTACTGGACTTTGAGATGCTCAGAACACTGGCCGCACATGAACGTATGGGCAACAACAACGCTGTTATATCGCTAGAAGTGTGAATAAGTAGCACGGCTAGCTCCCACTACATGCTAAACGTTAAAAAAGTTACTATGTCGTTGCGTATTTCCGTGTGTTTCTGTAGTATTATAGAAGCAGAAAAGGGGTTACCGTATCCATCAGTTAGCTATTGCTTACCTAGGCTAAGGCGGTCTCACACAGCCACACAGCTCTCTTCACAACCCAGCCGTTGAGTGTTGAGGACCACTCTCTGGAATATTTATCGAATTCGCGCTCACCGCTCCCGCACAAGACCTCGCGAGAGTCACCGGGTTTATTTCCGGGTTGAGCGGCTCATAGAGCATGCGCATGCGTGATGATGTTTACTGTGACTGTGATTATACAGAATATTCTTTATCAATTCGATACCAAGTAAATTTTTTTTCAGTTACATTTATTATAAAGTGGTAATTCTCCTGACTGTCTTACATTTAAAGCTAAGCTACACAAAGACAAGAGTGCAAGACCATGCATAAATAATCTTGAAAGCCACAATAATGAAGGATGCTGCGTGCAAACAGCTACAGCACACAGTTGACTTTTGGCAGGTCTTCCAAGGCCAGGAACCTGTTCAATTTGAATTCAAAGTCAATGGGACGCTCTCTGGGAGGCTTGTACTTCCCTCTCATGGTTGAGGTCAGGTAGGGAATGAGGGCACAGTTCTCTTCAAACAAGGCAAGCTTCTTTTTGTACATCTGACGAGTGTAGTCTGTGCTTTTGTGGTTGAAAGCTAAAAAGAAAAAGAAAAAAGTAAAATATATGTACTTTGATAAATGCTGTGAAAAATCTAGTTATCAACCTTGTCTTTTGTTTACCTTTCAGATATAAGGCCACATAGACGAGTGCTGATCGTTTTGTACTGAGAAAGGGATACTTAGGTTTGAGACATCCAACAGCTGTCGTGGCCTTGATGACTGCGACTGCCACACCCTGAAAATACATCAGACCAGGTATCACACAAAATCACCTTTTGGGCATCTCTTAAAATGGTGGTATTCTTGGGGTGTGGTTGAGTGTGTTTGACCTGTTCCAGGTAACCCAGTGTTGGGAGAGAGGTGAGGGGCACAGGCTCACTAAGAGGAGGAACTTTACTAGGCAGGCTCTGGTCCCAGTAGGTCTCAGGAGTCCTTGAGAGACAATGTGTGAAACAAGCTTTGGTGAATTTATATTAAAAACAATGTTACAGTCATGAAATATGCAAAAGTATAATACCTCAAAAACATTTCCTGTTCCTGTTTTGTCTTGAAGATATAAATACGTTCTTTGTATTCCACTGCATATTCCAACTTTCCTTGAACTAGGGCTTCATACCTAAGACCAAATAAGCATTCAAGAATACACAATATTAAATATTGTGAAGAGTTGAGGACAGTAAAAAGAGATGTGACAACTATTTAGTCCTTTTAAGATATTCGCTATGGCTGTGTAAGATGTAGAGTGAATTAATATTTTCCAGTCAGTATTGTTTACATTGTGTTTACATTATGTGCTGACACAATTTACATTAGTTTAGAATCAGGTAAAACCTCTATAATCACTCATCAATTAAAATTAGTTATTTTTACTGTGGAGCTGGAAAAAAACAATAATTAGTGTTTGTAAATGCAGTATCTTGTCTAACAAGTCGGGTAGATTTGAACTTTTAAGAGGATGAATGCTACAGTACCTTTGCTTTCCCTCCAGGTAAGTGACAGGGCAAAAGCCCTTCAACTCGACTTGCTGTGGGAACCTGTCTTTCACTTGTATCTCAGTTAGCTTTTTTGGCAGCAGGTGGGGTTGCGGGAGAGCATGTGGGCAGCCAGGAGGCACAAACTGATCTGGAGTGGACAGGAACTTCTGTCATTGAGAGAACAATACGTTACTGTTAATAAAAATGTAACAATTTTAGTAAAAGCACCATGAACACACAAAATATCTGAAGAGAAGAACATTATGTCACCAAACACTTGATAAGTAATTTTGCTGAAGCTTCTCAACAGTTACCTCAACATGGTCTCCCCCACACATTTTGTAATATTGTCCCCTGTACTGGGCTGCGTGTGTCAAAGCTGCAGTTTCTGAGCGGTCCACTAGGTGGTGATGTAAAGCCAGGCAGACAGGACAGTACAGGC
Organism: Solea solea; assembly: GCF_958295425.1. Classification (NCBI taxonomy): domain Eukaryota; kingdom Metazoa; phylum Chordata; class Actinopteri; order Pleuronectiformes; family Soleidae; genus Solea; species Solea solea. The sequence goes on from NC_081150.1 coordinate 11,782,044, forward strand.
CAAACTCTCCAAGCCGACAGTGCAGCTCCTGTGGTGTGACACACAGCCTGTTGATGCAGGCTGCTTTACCTGGAAAGCAATTAAATGCATTTAAAGGATGACCTGATGTTTGTCATCTAACACTTAAACAACATTTGCATTTATTTTATGTTTTAAATGTGCATTAAAAATAGTAATGCATCCCCTTAGCTTATTTTTAATAGTGTTTGTCTTCAGGTGTAAAAGCCCTGTGGAGCCAATGTCTGATAATGCTACTTACCGCTCCATGCTCTCTCAAGGAAGTTGTGGATATATGTCGTGCTGATACTGACTTCCTTTAAAAGGCTGCTCCATATCCACCATTTGCTCTTTAGGGCATCAAGCACAATCCAGTTCTGATATTGTTGCTGAAAGTATTTCTTCACCTGCTCAACTTCCTGCTTGTAATGAGAGTTACGAATGTGTAGGATCTCAGTGCTGTCGTGCATCAGGTGAGGCCTATAATGAGAGGAGGAACATCAAGCATGATGCATTTGTTTGATATTAACTTTGAAGGTTTCTACAGGGTTGGAGTATCAGTTTGTTATTTGTTGTGTGCTCTCTCACTTGTTGGGTTTCATCTTGTCCAAATGACCTCTTTTCAGCACCTCCACTGTGTCCAGCTCTAGCTCAGTCACTATCATGGGGATGATACTTCGAGAACCAAGGATTTCAGCCTGTTTAAGTGTCATCGGAAAGCCGTCCAACACATACCTGGAGTGCCAAGTAAGGAAATGCAGATAAACCTTATCTTAAAGCAAATTTCACAGCTCAGGATCTTTTCAGGCCTTGAGTGTTCACTGTCTCACCCTCGTGTGATGCAAACCGAGCTCATGAGCGCCACCTCCAGACACTGAATGGCTAGTTCATCTGGCACAACAAGGCCCTGGGAGAGATGCTTTTTCATCTGGACTGCCAGGTCAGTGTGCTCCTGTGTGTCAAGCACCATACGCATAACACTGCCAATGGACAGCCGTGCCACTCCGTATTTCTGAGCAAACATCTGTGCCACTGGAAAGAACCAGGCACATTAAGCAACATGACGAAGATAAGCATACTAGACAGTGGTGACTTCGAGGCGATAATATTGCAGGTGTTGTTTGTCATACCAGAGGTTTTTCCAGATTTGGGCGGTCCAAGGACAGCCATTTTTACAGGGAGGGATGGCTTTGGCTTTGGCTGCCTGAGATACTTCAAAGGGTTCAACATAAATGTCTTGCGGTTTTCCTTCGATGCAAAGAAGTAAATATACTGATTGAAGATCAGTGGATATGTGGTACTGAGCGGCCACTGCAGAGGCTGGATTATGTTTCTCTCTTTGTATAACTGTGGAAGCAAGATGTGTAAGGATAAAGAATAGGTTACTCCTAGGACAGTTATTTATGACAAAAATTAAGACCTCATCTCCCTGATGATGAGGCCATTCCTGAATTACACCTGCCTTGATGGGATCCCAGCAGCCAAAGGCACTGTGGAACTTGTAAGAGGAAAGCAGCAGCTTCTGTGCCAGGCTGTATGAGATTGGTTGACACTTTTGGAAAAGTGACTCCCTGTTAGTCAGCAGAGGTTGCAATTTCTGGAGGAGCTGATGCCGCACATATCGAGGCTTTCGAGATGCACTAATTGAGATGCTGGGTATGTTTTGCTCACTTAAAAGCTCCTGATTATGGACAAGCACAAAGCAGAATATATTAAGTACAGTAAAAACAACGTAAAGCTTTTTTTTTTTTTTTTCTAAAAATGACACAAAGGCAGGAATTGTAAATGTCTAGAGTGTTTTCATGGGTTTGTGTTTGTCTTTGTACCGTTACAATAGCAAGACTGTTTTCATCCGACACAAAGCGCTCCTCTATCTCCATCTCCAGCCTCTCAGTAGCTGCATCCTCAGTCTCCTCACTCTTTGCGTCTTCATTATCCTCCTCTAAAGGAAACTCATCCTCTAGAATGGCCTCTATTTCTTCCTCTATGTTATCTGTAACCTCTTCCTCTTCATTGTCTTCTTCATCCCTGTGAAACTACCAGATTATGTGATAAAGAGTAGAAGGAATAGTTATCCAGTGAAGAGTCAGTGCATAGAATCCCAGTGTTTATGGTGAAACGGCTAACCTTTGCTGATGTAGCACCTTTCTCTGCCATTAGTTCGGCCTTCCTCTTGACAATGTTCTCCTCCTGTACAAAAGTATAACTGATATTCACACATCTGCATTGACTCTTGGAACTAATTGTTCACAGTAAAATTGGCAGAAAAACTTTACTCCCAAACAAATATAGTACTGACCTGTTTTTTCTTACGCAGATCATGAAGGACGTTCAGCTGTGCGTCCTGGTGGTTGCGGTGCTCACGCCACTTTTCCAGGTATGTCGGCAACAGACGTTTCTGAACCTCCGCGACGTCCACTGACATCATCACCACAATGTCAGGGTAAAGCTGTTGCTGCATCATGTACTGCACCTCATCAGGATGATGTGGGAAGCCCTCCAAGATAAAACCAGTGGACCTACAAGATAGAATCTTGAGGTCAGGCGGACACAAAGATAAACACACTACATAACTCTGTGAAGGTATGTAAATAAAAAGACAAAATCCATATATAATAATTCAATTCCATAACCATATTTTTACAATACTACAACCTCAACAAAGGTTAATAAAAAATAAAATATAGTGTATTTCAGTATATAAATGTGACATGGTCTGTATTCAGCAGATTTTAAAGAGATAAATAAATAAAGGGGTTAAAGGAAGTTCAACATTTTCAAAAGAAAATGGTTATATATTTGATTGACATCAGCCACCCCAACTAAAACTAGGGTATTGGATGTTTTTGTGTGTATTATAGAGATGGTGATTATATTGGACAAAGGATGCTGAAGCTGGGGCAAAGGAAAGGGAAAAGAGGACAACCACATAGAAGGTTCACAGATACTGTTAAGGGGACAGTTGGTATAGGAAGAGGACACAAGGTAGAGGATAAGATGGAGGCAAATCCGCTGTGGCGACCCTTAAAGGGAGAAGCTGAAAGAAGAAGAAGAGCTTAATTTGTGCACTGTTTACGGGTACACGCACATGTATGGCTCTTGTTTCCAGTAAGGTGCAATAACCATGTCCAAGACCTGTGGACTGAGTGGATCGCCATTTGATAGATAGGCTTTGATGGCCATTTCCTCATCAGTCAGTACCACTTTTGGCTGTAGACACACAATAAATACACAATCATTTTATGTCAGACAAAATCATAATACACCAACTACTGAAACTGATTTTAGTTTATTGACACTGACCTCAGTGTTGTTCATGTTGGCAGAAGTATCCTCCACAGGCTCCTCCTCTCTGTCCTGCCTCTTGGCCTCCTTAATAAGGGCATTCAGGTGTTTCAGAGACTCCTCTGAGTTATCTACCTCATCAGCATAAAGCACCTGCTTCTTTGTCTTGGCCATGATGAGCATTTGGAGCTGCTCCCTGAACTGAATATGGAAGAGGCTCAGCTGTTGTGCGAGCCACTGACCGTGGGAGGTCTTTCCTGACCCACGAGTGCCGAGGAAAAAGACCCGCAGAGCAGGAGGCTTGGATAGAAAAACAGAATAATATGTGAGAATTTATCTTTTATCTATCCACATCTTCTTTCTGGGCTCATGCCATCTTGTACCTTGAGTGCCTCACTCCTTGCAACAAACTGTGCAGGGTTTTGAAGAAAGGCATCTCTTGCTTCAGTGCTGGAGAAGTAGAAGGTTTTCTCGCGGTACCTGGCTGATATTTCATCTGTACAGGGCTTCAGGACGTTATGGTTTTTTAAGGCCACAGGGCAGAAATGATGAGTATCACCGAGTAACCTCTTGGCTGTTGTGTCCACCTATGGTTTATTGAGAAAGATGAGCTGCAGCAATTTTAACATTTGTTCATATTTCAGCAACTCTGCATCTTAAAAAGTAACACATAATGTCACAGAATGAGGTTGGAAAGTGAAAAGATTCTTCACTTCACTGACTTCATCTTCCTCCTCTGCTGCATCATGATCACTGGTGCTTTCCTCATCTCTCTCTAGCTCTGCTAAGGCTTCAGCATCCTCTGCCTCCTCATCCAGATCCACGGCTGACAGCTCCCAGGGCACGTACGTGAAGGGCTCTGAGGATCACGCATCACGTTAACCACAGACTGATATTTTAGGGATAGACTGGAAAGACGGGGCTTGTCAACTTTTCTGTCTTTGACCTAATTTCCTGAACATGAATAAACTTGATACTTTGAGAATAGCAACACTCACTCTCCATGTGAAGCACCATCTCACAAAGCAAGTCTTCAGGGCTTTTGCCATCAATCTCCAGTTCTGAGTAGGGAACAGTAACAGTGCGCTGCATTTGCTCCCATTCAGACACAAACTGTCGCAGTTCCAGTTTAAAGTCCTTCATCTCTGGGACATCTGGATAACCCAACTCCCAGTGATCAGGTAGTGTCACAGCTTGAGCAGCAGAGGCAGAAGAATATTACATTTGTAAAGTGATTTTGTGCAGAGTGAGAACAATTCGTATTTGTGATCTGGAAAACCACATTTAATAAAAATGTCTCACCTTCGTTTTTGATTATGTCAGAATGTACGGGGCCGCTGGTGCCTGATTGCTCAGGATACTCTGCAAATATAAGCAATGCAAAAAAAAGCAGCTCACTTTTATTTTTACTGGCTTGTGTTTAGCAACAGCTGAAATGCTTCTTATAGACAGACAATACATACCTTCAGTCTCCTCAGCTACTGCCTCTAGATTTGAATGTTCCTCTGAATTGTGCTCATTTTTGCTGCTAAAATGGGGGAAAGAAGCACTAAAGCAACAAATGCAAAATCACCTTTGCTTAGCTATAACAAACTGCAAAAGGTTACAACATAATTGTATCCACACATACAATGCCTCTTTCTCCTTTGCAGACAGTTCGTCCTGCATCCTCTTCATGAGTGCTTTGTCCACACTCTCTCGGTTCATCTCATACATTCTTTTCAAAACTGTTCGACACAGTGAAGTGCAATGGTACATGAGCACTGACAAATGTCCATAAGTTTAAATGAAGCAACAGCTTGTTTGTGATAGTTTGTTTCGGTATCTCCTACCTTGATGTCCACCACTGTCTTTGAGACAAAAAATTATGTCTGGCAGGGTTTCACCTTGAAGTAAGGCATCCATTTGTGAGATGTTTTTGGGAAAGTTGTCAAGCACCCATCCAGTCCTGGCCTCTGCATCTGTGTCTGCATCTTGGATCTGTAACGTCAACCTCGTAAGCGTCACTTGACGTTATGTATGTATATTTTCTTTGGATGAAAAAGCATCATGTTTTAGACCTTTGACTTACCTTTTGTATGCATTTCCCCAGGACCCCAGCATACAGGTCAAAGGGAGATGTACTCAGTTGTTTGGTTTCCTCCAGGGCACTTTGCACCATGGCTTTTACCTCTGGGTGATCCTCTGTCACTGAGTACAATAGAAAAGTAGTACACAACTTCTGATAGGAAATACTAAAAGTCGACACTCAAATTCAGAGACCAATTAGTACATAATTGTACTGAATAATTGAATGAATGAATGAATGAATGAATGAAGACAGAAACGTAAAAATGGAGTTTGTAATTTTACCGTCTGCAGAAGGGCTTTCATCTGATAAAATAAAAACACAAGATTCATTCAAATTTGTCAAATAAAGAAGATGAAAATCTTTCATACAGTTATTATACAGGTGAAAAAAATATATATCAAGCTCAACTTGCCTGAATTCTGTCTGCCACTCTCCTCCATCTTCATTGTGATTGTCTTAATGGCCAGCTGTGTGGTGTCTTCTTCAACTTTGTCAAGCCTCTCCCGTTCAGTCTTAGCCAGAACTGGCTGCACCATTTCCTCCATGTCAACAACCAATGCGTTGTAGTGTTGGGCTAGAAGCTTACACAGGGTACTCTTTCCTGCTAGAGGAGGCCCAATGATGGAAACCCTGCAAGGGGGCCTGGGCATTGGAGGAAGTAAGTACTGTCTAGGGTTTGCGACAAACTTCCGGTAGGCCTCCTGAGATGAGAGGATGTACAGTTTGTCCTGGAAGCTGTGCAGGGGTTGACATGATAGTTAGTTGGCAATTTTGCTTTTGTCTAACTGGACAGTTTTTCACTTAGCTATAGGTAATATAAGATCCCTCACCCTACAGATAATTCAGGCTTGCCAGGTATGACCTGGCCCTCCTTCAGAGCAACAGGACAGGTTTGTCCCCAGCGGCTCCTTCTCCACCTAAAGCCTGGGGCCACTGTCTTGGTGGAAGACATTTTTCTCATTAGGTCCTCCTGGAAATAAAATAACACCAGGATTAAACTACTTGTGACATCACACACTGAGTGGCATTTTCCAAGGTATTCATATAACTGACTGTGTATGAATAAAAAATAGGTATGGATGTCAGACCGTGTCAATATCTTCTGGTAATTCTTCATCATCACTTTGGTGGAGGAGGATGGGGACTGAGGCACGTGTTATTGCCATGGATCCAAGACGGGACATTACCGACTATAGCCGAAACAATTAATTGACAATAATTACTGCTTTTACATGATAAAAATGTTTTATAGTCAGAAAAATATTGTGTCTTTACAGAGTGTAGCTCTTCAGGTTTTTTGTTCCCATCCAGTTCCAACAAATAGAGGGGGTTGTGCTCTGCCATGAAATCCTGTAAATATTTGTTGAGAATTATTTCATTATTTCAGAGTGCCACAAAAACAATTTATTTTCGAGATTTACATTTCAGAAAACAGGTATTTAATGTTCCATGATTCTGCTTTGGCATTCAAAGATTTCCTATATTCAAAGTCAGTAACTTAAAATATAATAATAATAACAACAAATCAATACATTAAGAATGAAAATGTAATCTGGCTCGAATTCTGGTATTAACAGAAAAGTGACTCTGACTTTGCCATAAGCGCTCTTCAAACTGAGTCCACAAATAAAGTTCACACTTTGTTGTGCTGGACAAGGATGAACAAAATTGAAACACTTAGCTCATCTACTCACTGCATCATATTAGGATATACCTGTGGTAACTCACCTCCAGTGGTCTGAGAATAATTTCCTTATACTTGTTGATTCGAGTCATAGCATTGTTGGACAGATTCTCTGATGGACACACCATTTGGTCAACAATGTCCTTTTTGGGTTTCTCTTCAGCAGCCTGCAAGCAAAATAAACCCAAATAATATGATAAGAAAGTACAGTACTTACACTTACTACATAAAATGGAGGACTGCATAAAATATTGATATATTTATGATTGCTGTAAAAACCAAATTATTCTAATAATAAAGACACTAAGGGTTGAATACAGGTGGTTTCCTTAAATCATACCAGCTCCTCTTCATCTTCCACTTCCTCATCCATGTTCTCCTTGATGTTCACCTTCCAATGATCTGTGGTGTGCACCTGCCCTGTCTCTGGATGCTGCTTCAGGCCTGACAACCTCTGGGCCAGGTCCTTGTCTGCACACTTGTAGAAGAGAGTTAGGTTAATAATAATGACACATGGCATTAAAAAAGAGCATGTATTTAATCAATGAAGACAGACAATGTGATGCTTACTTTGATATTAATGATGAAATCGACAGTAAGCTTGAGGTTTTTGATCACCTCAATCTGCTCATGTACTTTCAGACACTCCTCCGACATAAACGGCAGGCAGCTCAGCACATATCCTGAATCACAACACACCAAGACATCAAAAAGGAGTTATGGCGGAGCCCCTACCCTGCTGCTTATAAAAACACCAAAACACATTTTATTTGCATGCATGGTCACTGATCCAAGTAAAGTAAGTTGCAAAATACATGTCTTACCATAGTGCGCCACATCTGGTGAGTTCAGTCTGTCAAGAATCAGCTGCAGCACCTTGTCTTCTGGTATGCTTTTCCCCTCAGATAAGATATTTAAGAGCTAGAATTGTTAGACAAAGGCAAATACAAAACCTTAATCGCAATAGAGAACAGATGGAAACACATCCATCCATCCATCTTCTATTGCTTTATTGTCCACATGAGGGTCGCAGGCACATGGAAACATTGTGATACACAATAATACAGAATTACTCACCTCTTCCCCTTGCTTTGTTTTATTTTTTATGTGTGTGTTGAGCAGATCTGTGTCTGAAATAGTGTAAAAGCAGATGAGGAATGTCATATAAATTGTTGGTAGACAGACAAAGGGAAAAAGGACTTACCATCAATCAAGATACACTTCCAGGACTCTGCAATTATTTTGGCTAAGGTGGACTTGCCAACACCCTGAAGTATAAAATGCACATGTTAATGATGTGACGTCACATGATATTAAAAAGGGTCAAAAGTCACGTTCGACCCACTGGACATGCAGTATTTATGGGTATACTACCTCAAAACCCATTTGGATTATGTTTTATTATTTTTGCTTTAAAGAGAGAGATACATTACCGGTTTTCCAACTACAATGAAGCAGATGGGTTTGGTCTGAAGACTCAGTCTCTCAGCTTCATCTTCTGTTAGGTTGTCCACAAATCCCTTCATTTTAGCTTATTAAACATTAACACAGAGGGAGAATGGAAAGTCACCAACATTTGTAACGCCATTTTAAAGTCATACTCGTTTTTCAGCAGGGGTGTATTTACCGTTTATTCAGGGTTGTCCTCTATCCCGTTTTAAAACTTGTACTATTGTTTTGTTAACTAGTACCGACCACGCTCATCTGTGTAGCATTACTCAACAGAGCCTTGCAAGGTTGACAGTCATTCACGGAAAACGGTTGTCATAGTAACTAACAAACTAAAGAGAGGGGGGTCGTGTTACCTTTTTGATATTTGATACTAGCTGTTTTTATAGTCCTTTTGCAGAAACTGCGTAAGTGAGAACCTGGTATACGTATACGTAATACACGCATTTAGTGTTGTGTTGTGAGCGGCACTTCGATATTTGACAACGTCACACATTTATTAAGCGCATTTTAAGGGTGCTTCGAGCATTTGGTTTCTGCGAGCCACCGTATCAGCTGATGGCAGTTGCAGTATGACAGTCACCTGACTCAAACAAATCCATAGTACACGCTCCTACATGCTAACCGGAGCTACAAGGACTTAATGTCGACTTATTTACGAATACTTAAATATTACATACACGTTTGTAATATGTAGGTTGATGTTTTGAACGCCAGAGAAGATGCAAGCTATTATTTCAGGAGCTAGCTAAACAAGTGGTGAGTAACGTTAGCTATAGAGTTGCAGCTACAAGTTTCACAGTGGGCTTTTCAGTGTTTACGGTGGTTTGTGTACTCTTTTTTGAAATGGAGTGTGAAGGATTAACATGTTATGTTTTGCGTTTACATCTGCAGCTCGTCTGTGGTCTCTGCTGGTTTGGAGAAAAACAGGAATAAAAATGCCTCAGACGGCGGCTGTGATCAGTGGGATCCAGAAGATGGTTCTCTACGAAACCAGAGCTGTACGTTCATTATCACTGACTTATCACCACTCAGTCTGTAAATGAGTTACACAGTTCCATATGGTGCAAGTATAGCAATCAAATATTTAATGTATAACATTCTAATTAGAATGTCTTCTTGTTAGCATGAATATCAAGGTAGTGAAAGATAATCTGCTTTGAATTGCTTCCCCATAAAGTTGCATCCAAATCTGTTCCCCTCTGCAATTGCTGTAGGTGACTGGACTTGCTTGAGTTAAGTTTCAACTTAAAGTCTGTCCCATGCTAGAGGATAATTGGCCAGATTTCACTCCTGATCTGGCCCTTCTGACAGTTGTGAGTGCCTTCAGATTTTAGGATGATTTGAACAGATTATCTGTCCAAATTATCCTGCCGTGTGAGGGGTTAACAGACGCAATGTTAACATCATAGGATGCATCAGAGTCGTTATGATTTCAAATCATAAGTATTGAATATGTTTGATATTTATGACTGAACAGCGATGTGGGCGTGAGCAGAACCCCAATAACCAATGAGAGTGATTTGACCGGGAAAGGGATTCTGCACACTTTTGTTTAGAAGAAGTTGATTCTGTCTTCTGAGCCATGACTTCATCCACAAAGTTCATTGTGTCTGTGAGGCAGACAAGTCCAGTCGCCTACAGCTAATTACAGAAGATGACTATGCCCTGGATGATTTGGAACCTTCACAGGCATCCAGATCTGTTTACTTTTTGAGTTTTTATGTCCATAAACAAACAGATAGGCATAATAGTTTCGGTTGATTAAATTACAACTTTTTGGGTTGAGTTAATACTAAAAAAAGGTAAATTATGTGTAGACATGAGGATGGAACTTGCACATACGTACATTCAAACACTAGATGGCAGTAACAGTGTTTGTGATGATTTGCTGGCCATTGCACAGTTACCGTAATGCCCCTAAAGTCAGTTAGAGGAATTTGCATTACGGTCTAGACAGTCAGTATAATAACATTTTATCCAACAACCTATAAATGTTATGGGTGGACTAGTTTTGTGCCCATTTGGTATAAATGTGTGCAATCTGTTGTGCTTCCCTCTGCCCTACATTATAAAATGTTGTTTTTAAAAATGATTTAAATGACTGACAGAATGATGGTATGATTAATGGCTCTCACCATTAGTCACAAACCTTATAGAAAATAAGATTTAAAAACAATTGTCACAGTTGAGATGTCACAAAGTCTTATCAAACATATGTCTGCTTTTTTTACTGAGCAGTGGATAAACAGCGTGTCTAACTATTGTGGACAAAGAGATCTCCACTGGATACTGGGAAGTGTGGAACAGGACAAAATGGTTGCGGACTGTACTGAAAAATTGATGTTCCAGTTTAACAGTCTTTTAGCTATCTTGCAGCCCAGTATGAGAAAAATAATGACATGAAAGAATACAAAGGAGACACACATCTTAACAGTGCCTTTTGGTGAATTATAGGGATGTGCTCCTCTAATATGTACTGTGGACTGTAGCTAGCTACTCCAATTCTCCCTCAACTCGAAGTTATATGCAATTTGATGCACATCCAGCCTGAAAATTAACATCACAGGTACCTGTTTTGAATTGTGCAGGTTACTGTGTAGTAGAAAATATTGCACGTTATAAGAAAAATGTGAGACTTTAACAGAAACAATGCTGCCTTGTCACAGCATAGATGGATCAGAGATCCAGACTGTGCCAAGTGACAGCTGGT